>NW_006295054.1:1683938-1710646 GCF_000327345.1 Myotis davidii
TGCTGCTGGCGCCGGACCCAATCGCTCTGCTCCAATCGCTCTGCTCTGTCAATGGGTGTGAGAGGGGCTGGCACCATCAGCGCATGGGAGTGGCAGCAGTGGGAGTGGGGCTGCTGGCAGAGAGGGGATCAGGGGCCATGGTGGAAGGAGCCAAATGGGGGCTGCGGTAGGAGCAGCCTCGCGGCCCATAGTTCCTTTCAAGGTGCACGAATTCGTGCATTGGGCCCCTAGTTCTCATTATAAATGATGCTTGTCTGAATGTTGGGAAGAGTCAAAGATGGCCACAAGAATTTGATTCCAGGTACCTGGGACACTGATGGCTCCAAGGGAAAGCAACAACAAAGAGGGAAGATGAAACCAGTCTTGAGAGAAGATGATTGGCTTAATTTTAGGCACATTGAATGAGAGCAAATTTTATAAGTTTGCTATGCTGAAAAAGAGAGCTTTTAATGAGTATGGAAAAGTAAAATTATAATCTTAGAGTGAGATATATATATATATATACATATTATCATTTTCCTGTTTGTGGCATTGTGAATGGCCTTCATTGTTAATTTAAATTATAGTGTATAAAAATATTTTCAAAGAAATATAGATTTAGGGCAAAAAAGTGAAAGGAATCCTAGAGCCTAGAACAAATTGCACACAATTTGTGATATAAGGGATTTTATATGATAAACTGTGATTATTGTGTGACTGCTCAGCCCTGCAGCAATTATATATAAATTAAAACATACCATGCATGGGTGGAAATAAACTCTTTTGCATGGCTTTCTGTGAATGGTCAGATCATTCATGTCCAAACTGAGAGTACCATTTGGAATCAGTTAGTCTTAGCTTTGAATTCCTGCCCTGTGTGCAAATTTGGACAAATTTCTTAACCTTGCTGAGCCTCAATTTCCTAATATGTAAAAAGAGATGGAAATAAGACCTCTTTTATAGGGCTCCTGTGAGAATTAAGTGAGATTATATTTGGCAGTCACACATAATTGATAATCAAAAAATATAAGTTCTCTATCCCTTTGCCCACTGTGTAATGAGATTGAAGCTATTAGCTGCAGAAGAAAGTTACAGATATAATTTGAGAAGTTTTAGAACCATATTTATATTTGGGCTTTTGCCTTAATCAACGGAAGATGATGTACAAAATATATTCTAGTAAAGTCTTCACAGGGTGACTACGTTCAGAATAGAAATATTAACAAAAACCACATTGCATTAAATATTAGTAAAGCATATACCAGATTGTATCTATAAAATCATTATTTTAAATATTGATGCTTTATAATTCCCCTTTTCAATAGGTATTATGCGAGAAACCTTCCAATAAAAAGCTATTTAATATGGAGTTGGAAATTCATGGATTTGATTGATATCTCATTACAAAATGCCAGCCTTCTCTAGGGAAATATGATGAAAACACTACTGACCAATGTAGCCAAATCACTTACACTATTGACAACTGCTCTCATAAATGGAAACTCATAACATAGTCTTGCTGACCCTGCAGATCTTATAACATGCCCTATATGCAAGGAGCACTATTGTAGTACCTAGAACTTATCCCTGGCTCTACACCTGGCTATACTCGTGTAATGTAGGTCTTTCCCTCAGAATCATAAGCTCTGTGATGGTAGGGAACATATTTGTCTATCTCATTGCTATTTTCCTAGCATCTCACCCAATGCCTAGCACCTCATAGACACACAATCAATGTTTGTGAAAGGGTGAAGGCAGGAAGGTTGGAGGGAGGGGCCTAATACAGTACTTGGCAATGCAGTCAACACTTAAAAAAAGCATGATTGGAGTAAGTCACATTTCCTGTTTTTCTCTTAGTCATGTACTTTGTAGGACAGAATGTATCTTAGGCCTCGAAGAAAAGTCTCAAGCCAAATGCATAAATATTAATGAAAACTATATTCATTATATATAATACTAACTAAAATTTTATGAAGTACTTACTGTGTGCTAAGTACTTTACATACATTAATTCATTAAATTTTCATAATAACACTATGAGAGAATTTCCATTGAACAGATGGAGAAACTGGGGCTCAATGTGTTTTTTATAAGGTTGTTAACAGTGGAAACAGAATTAAAATCCAAGTCTGCCTGACTCTTCACTACTCTTCACTCCTCCCTCAGGGCTCATGGGTGTCCATGTCTTCACTCAGAGCACAAAGGCAGGGTGGTCGAGCCTCCTGTGGGCAGGCTAAGGGAGGTCACATCTGCCTGAGCACACAGAGACAGCCCTCCTGGGTTCGCGCAGCCCATGCATGACAGGTGTTCTTCCAAGTGTCTGGCCACACACAGTTCAGAACCAAGGAGGCCTGTAGGAGAAACGAATGGTCAGGAGCAGCAAGGCAAGTTGTCTTTATAAAAGACCCGAACAAAAACAAATCTGGAAAAGCAAAGAGCCCGAATCCCAAGGGTCAGGCAGATGATGGGAGCAAATACGTTGCTGCTAAAAAGGGGACATGGGAGCTCGCTACAGGGGTCTTAGAAAACTTAGCAAAGGCATTGGGTCAGAAAGTGATGGATGGAACACAACAAGAAAGGACCTTCTTCCCAAGGCATGATTCTTTGTTCACCCCCAATCCCACCCCTGCATTTACATACCCTTTCTCCTCTCTCTCTCCCCCTTCCCCACACATGCTTGTGTGTATGCACACACATACACATACTGACGCTGCTACAATGTTCTTACATGCTCCAGGTTGTTGGCTTCTGCTCTTCATACAAACATGTTTGGAAAGCAAGGTTAAAATGTCTGCGTCTAAGATTGAACTGACAGTGCTATGTCTCTGTCTCCTTCATCTTAAGGCAAGAATGTGCATTCCATTTCTTTTTTTATCCCCCTCACAGCACCTATTACTAGATACCATATGCTCTGCATGTACTTGGCACTCAATAAATGCTTTCTAAATGGCTGACTTTTCTTGTCTCCCCCACCCATCCCTTCCCACCCCTACAGCATTACTTTAAAGATCTGCTGCAGAGCTATGGGGAGAGGTTTAAGATCCGTTTTGACAAATAACCCTTATGGGTGTTTAAAGCCAAAAGATCGAATATTTAAAGCAGAAATATGAGCTGTGACTTCATGGGTGTTCTGTGAAGAGATGCATAAAGCTGTACAAATAGATAGCATTTCAGACAGGACATAACAGACCCAGCTTTGTGCATTTGCAAATATACAGAGAAGAGCCCGAACTTCACTTTGAACCCTATGTTTCCTTCTGAAACCAGTTTAAATAAGAGTGAAAGTAGATAAATCTTCTATATTTTTTAAAGATCTTACAAATACTTTTGGCTTTTAAAGCCTATGTTATTGATTCATAATATTAAACCTATCCTCCCTCACTCCTTCCTCCATCCCCACAGGCAGGAAAATATAAGCAGAAACAAGACTGGATTCCACAGGAATTGTTGGGGCGAATTGATTGCTGTAAAAAGGGGCTTTTAGACTCTCAGACATGAGCTCTTGGTGCTGGGAAGTCTTAGAGGACTAGAGTAAACATCTAGAGCAGCGGTTCTCAACCTGTATGTCTTGAACAATGAAAAATACATCCCATATATCAGATATTTACATTATGATTCATAACAGTAGGAAAATTGCAGTTATGAAGTAGCAACAAAAATAATTTTATGGTTGGGGGTCACCACAACATGAGGAACTGTATTAAAGGGTCGCGGCATGATGGTTGAACCATAGCAGAATCAAATCACACAGTGGCTCTGGTGAATGATGATAAAGAGCTTAGAATATAAGGACCAAGAGAGAAATTAGCATGAACTGAGCAGGTCCATCGCCCTACAGGGTCTGTTTTCTCCAAAGGATGTGCAGGGTTCCCTGGCTGCCTAGGCCCTAGGCTAATAAGGCAGAAACAAGAGTGCATCCTGCCTCTTCTCTGGCTCCAGCTCTGACTGTCTCATTTGCTCTTAAAGCAGCTGATGTGGAGAAACAGTGAATGTCCGGAGCTCTTAGCTCGTAAGTCTGTGTTCTAGAGGTGCTTCCAGCAAGTGGAAGCTGCTTGACATGTATTATTTTTTGTTTAAAATTAGGTAGAACTAATTTCCATGGAGCTATGGTTGTCCAGGGGTTGAAGAGGTTATGTGGGGCTAAGGGTTTGCAAGGCAGTTGGACTTAAATGTACTTTACTACCTAGCTATAGAAATTAAATTGACCTTAAGAACTCTGGGTTACATTACTAATTTTTACATTGCTAAGATCAGAAGTGTGCTCTCTTTCCATTTCATCCTTTGTACTCATGTCCTGTAAATTTAAAGTAAATCAATATCCTTGGGTTCTATAGAAATTATATTTGTACAAGGTGATTGGCCAGATAATAGACATTTGGATAAACAAAATATCTTAGTTTTCTTGGTAATGTTTTATAATTGACAAAGAATCTTCTCATTTCTCATTTATGTAATGCTCAAAACAATCTATAGGGTGGGAATTATTATTACTGCCTTTTTACAGATGAGGAAATGGAAGCTCAGAGAATTTTATTTAGTGTATTCATTCATTCAATTAGTATAATTTTAGATACACTTATATGGTAGGCACTGGAAATACAAGATAGAAAAAACCTAGTCATGACCTAAAGGAGTTCACCATCTATTATGTATAACAAATAGATAAATAAAATAATGACAATGGCATCCTGGCCAGCGTTGCTAAGTGGTTAGAGCCCACACACTGAAGGGTCACAGGTTAGATTCCCAGTTAAGGGCATGTACCTGGGTTGCAGGTTTGATCCTGGCCCAGGTTGGAGTATGTATGGTGAGTAACCAATCAATGTGTCTCTCTCACATGGATGTTTCTCTTTCTCTCTCTTCCCTTCCCAACTTCCCTTCCACTCTCTCTGAAAATGGAAAAAAATATCCTTGGGTGAAGATTAACAAAGTAAGACCCACAAAATAATTATTGTGGCATTTAATAAGTACTACATTAGGCAGAGGTACTACTATATAGAGTGATGGCAAAAGGAAAGAATTACCAGATTTAGTTAGCTGTGAATGAGTAGCCTTTTCAAAGGAGAAGGCCTTTGAAGTGTGTCATAATAAGATGAAATTTGTCCAAAAGATGAAGCATAAAGCAGAGGAGCAGCAAGTGGCAAGGCAAAGAAACAAAGAATTATATGATGAGTTCAAGAACAGCAAACAGTTCAGCCTGGTTGTGAGTACAGAAGGCAGAAAAATGAGATTGGGAATGTGTTACCAGTGGGGAACGAAGAAGTTGTGGACTGGTATGGTGAGTTAGTGAAATGAAGTCTTCAGAAACTCAGGTTCATTTGACTTGTTTCACTACACGTGGCTTCCATATCTAAGGTTCCTTCCTAGTTCAAAATAATTACTCCAGATTTAGCCATTGCTTCTATTCTGAACAGCAAAAAGGAGGAAAAGAAAAATAAAAGGAACAAAGGCCCGAGCCAACTGTCTTTTAAGAGACTCTCTTAGAAGCTGCCATGGGACACTTCTGCCTACAACTCATTAGTCAGAACTAGTCACATGGCCACATCTACTGCTAAAGACTGTTCATAGATTCTATTATGGTGACTAATGTGCTCAGTTAAGATTTTGTGGTGCTGTTACCATATTAAGGAAAAAAGAGAGAATGGAATTTGGAAGACAACTGGGAGTATCTGCCATTCAGTGGAACGAGAAAGCTGATCATAGATTATTATCAAATGGGAACTTTGCCTTCTGGATAACAGGATGTCATTGAAGGGTTTTGATTAAGTACTTTAGATGACCATATTTTTATATGTGATTAAGACAGATGATACACTGGAGAGGGTGAGATTGGAGGCAGAGGAACCAGTTGGAGATTACTATGGTGGTCCAGATGAAAGACAACAGAAGCCTGATCTAAGTAGTAGTAGAGATAGAGAAAAAATAATGAAGGGGGGAAACATTAAGGGAGTTATCTGTCATGATATTTGAGTAGTAAGAGGCAGGAGTCAAACTCCAACCTTCAACTCCAAGACCATGTACATGGAATCCATCTTTCTTAAACAACATGATGGTAACCGGATTTCAAACTCTCATCAGCCCTTCAAGTCATGTTGTGAAAATCAGATAATATGGTCTAGATCCAGGGACTGAAGAGCCTCAAAGCAAGAACACATTTGTGACAGGATAGTATTTTGAGATATTTTCCATTTTCTCTCCTGCATTCAAGCAGATAAAACATTCTGGGCTGGGCTTCTTAGCTTATGGGAAGTCTGCAATAGGACTTCTGAGGTTTGATTTCTAAGTCTCAGCACATGCAAGAGAGAGTTTTAAGAGGGAGAGACTTCAGTCAGAGTAGGAAGACATTTTTAGACTCTGGAGGAGAAGATTGGCTTTCCTCTCCTGGCACCAACTGGAGGACATGGAAGGAGATGAGGGGAAAAGTCCATGAGGGGCCCCAGGAAGGCTGGATCTAAGGTCTACTGTCACCAAAGATTTATCTGCCCTCAGCATGATGCCGGAAGACCAACCTGGTGGGACAATGTGAGCTGGAAATAATCTACAACCCAAAG
Source organism: Myotis davidii (assembly GCF_000327345.1). Lineage (NCBI taxonomy): Eukaryota > Metazoa > Chordata > Mammalia > Chiroptera > Vespertilionidae > Myotis > Myotis davidii. The sequence continues at coordinate 1,690,469 of NW_006295054.1, forward strand.
GATATTTCAGAAAACTTAACACCATATGAAATCATGGCAAAGCCTACTCAGTCATTAAATTACTTTCCAAAAAAGAGAGCTAGAGGTTACAATTAATTGATGTATAGAAATGAAAAGTTCACTGAAATACTGAAAACAAAGTTGAAAACGTAAGAGAAATAAAGAAAAGGACTGGGATTCATCCCTACAGCTCTGCTCTACAGAGGAACTATGTGTGGCAACAAGGCTTTCTATAGCCTCAGGCTGGGCAATTCAAAACAGCTCCAGAACATAATTTTGTGACTGCCTCTCCTTTTCTTAATTCTGATTCTGTATAGAAACAAATTCAGACTGATTTTATGTCTATCTGTATCCATTATTTACTTGTAAATGTTCCAAATAACTCAGATCCCCCTTCAGAAGACATTCTAATCACTTAGCTGGATATTTCAGAACAAATGACTTCTTATTTGGAAATATCCAGATATTATTCTAGTTAGAATTTAATTTTTTCTTTCATTATTACTAATGCTCAAATCAGGATATCTGTATATAGCATTTATCCAAACATCATTTATTTATATAATATTGACAACATATACAACCAATATAATTTGCAAAATCAGTATGATTCTTCTATTTAAAGCAGTATTCCCTGAGTGTGATCTGAGCTTGAAAAACAAGTATATTATATTTTATTTCTGGGGACAACATATCACGCTTTAAATATGGCTACAAATCTGAAGTTTTGGAAAGACAAATTTTAGCCCTGAAAAGAAGGAAGTATGTTATATAGCATAGAGTTGAAAATAAATGATAATGTTTTAGAATTCTGAGAAAAATCTGTTCTTTCTCTTCTATTTTGCCTACGATAAGCCCCTTTTGTCATATTTACATTCTATTTAATTTTCTCCATGCCTTCAAGTAGTTTTATTTTATCTTTAAAAATATTATAATCTAAAAATACAGCAAGGAGAATTCAACTAAGAAAATAATAATCAGAGCCATTCATGGCTCACGTACCTAGACTAAGCTGTATTTATGGAAGAGTTGTGTGGTTTTTTTTCTAAAAATTTAATGTGTAAATTAAGTTTCAGCAAGGCAAGTCAAATTATTCCCCAGTCATTTGTAGTATGCAATGTTTTATGTGACTTTTTACCCTCTTATTCAATAAAACAATGCGTACTTGTATAGCAGCCAGACGAAGGGGTGATTCACACTCATCTAGGAGATGCCAAGTACTGTACCTCCTTGAGGAAACACACTCACCATGTGTAATGGGAACACTTGGATTTCCTGAAGTGATTCAACATTAAATTGAATTCAACATTGAACTGAGTAGCATAGACGTTAACAATCACAAGATCGGATGAGTTTCACTTGCCTTTGTGCAACTCCCACTCATTTATGACAAGCTAAGAAAGAGAAACATTTTCACTCAAGGAAACTGATTAAAGAATTTGATCTGTTTCTTATTAATACAAAATAATCAAGGATTTGGGTGAAAGGGTGGTCAGCCGTGGCTCTGTGATAGAGAACTCCCATTGAGCTCTTCTCTTAAATTATGCAATTTCTAGCTTAAGAGGAACTCTGAGCCAGACTGGCCACCGGCTACATTATCACTGGTTTGACAGTGTAGGTCCTGGTCTCCACTAGAAAAGATGCTTAGAAAAATCCATAGTGTGCTAGATAGTAGGTAACCAGAAATTATTGCTTTTAAAAGTAGGCAGAGGAGTACAGATTTGATGTGGCAGTATTAGGGAGCCACAGTGGGCATAGAGTGAGGAAACAAGATTTTCATTGAAATGCAAGTTCACTCCCAAATTCATAAACACAACAGCTTAAAGAAATCCAGCTACTTTATCATTTAGGGACAGTAACCAAAAAAAGAGGTTCTTGGAATACAAGGGTGAAATTATAAGAGCAGGAATAAGGATGGGGGTGACGGGAGCAGTTTTAGGCGTTATAGTGGGCGTGGCCACTGAAAGGCAAAGATGACTTTGTGTACAGCTTGAACTAAGCCAATTAAAAAATAAGGTCATTTGGATTTGTATGCAAGGCAAACCATCACCAGAGAACTTGAGTGTAGCATCCACAGCATCTAGGTCCTTTAATCACAGAGTGTTTAGAAGGTTAGAATTTCAATCTAAATTGTAAAAGTGTTGTAGCAAGGTTCTACATAAACTAAAAATTAGGGAATCAGAACTGAATTGCCAAGAAGAAAGCCTGAAATGTGTATCTTGAGGCCAGCCTTCAAAGAGAGTACAATGCAAGAAAGTGAAGAACCACTTCCAAACTACCCATTAATCACTCTGAGAAAGCCTCCTTTTCACCAACAGGCATCCTATATAATAAAAGCATAGTATGCAAATTGTCCCCTCAACCGAGAGTTGTCCAGGAGTTTGACCAGGGGGCGGGGCTGGGTGGGGGAAGGTAGGGAATACCTGGCCAGCAGCCAGCAGCTGCTAGGGACCCTACCAGTGCACAAATTTCATGCACTGGACTTCTAGTCATATGTATAAAAGCTGGGACTGGAGATGCAGGAAATCTTTTGTTTCCCAAGAATCAACAGAGATTCACCTTGTTTATGCAGGCTAGCTTTGCTACCAGCAGCTGACCAGACATGCAAAATCCAACTCCTCCTCCTATCTAGAGAGTGTGGACTGCATTATCAAGTTAGCCAACCAGACTGTTCCATTCCCCTAGCCATAATGATTGGTTTAGAGAAGGACCATTTCACTCCCCAACCTGCTCCCCAATTCCCACCATATAGATTAGGAGAGCTGTTCTTCCAAAAGTTTGTTGAGCAAACAAGGGAGGTTGTTCCTCTAAGATTGTGACCTACAAGGACAATGTAAGCCTGTAGCTGTGAGAGATCTTGACTAAGAATGAAACTGGCCCCCAGAAAAAAAAAGAGAGAGAGAAAGAAGAGAGAGAAAGCGAGATATGAAACCATTGTTTGAACTCCTGGAACCAGCTATGAATGAAGCCAAATTAATCCCAGGACTTCCCAATTATGTAAACTGATAAATTCCATTTTTGCTTGAGATAATTTGAGTTGCATTTCAGTCTCTTATGACAAAAGTACCCTAACGAGTACAATCTCTTAATAATGCACACCTTTGTGTGAATCACATGCTTTCTAATAAATGTCTTCATGGGGAAGCATAAATAAAAGCGTATGGTAGTCAAGAAATTGGAGATAATGCTTTGGCATTATCTATTGAAGAAACCTTAGGCCAGGTATTTATTTTAGTTTCTGAGCTTCCCCTCACTTAAATGAAACAGAAAAGCTTAATCTAGACCCACTCAAGAAACAAGTACTTTAGAACTGGTAGAGGCATGGAAGATTCATTATTTTAGAAATGAGAAAACCATAGTCTACAGAGGTGGTCACTTAATCAATACCATAACCTATTGGTAACTGTAAGGGCTCAAACCTACCTTCACCCTGACTCCTGTCCTGGTATCCTTTCCATAATACCACTTGACAGAATTTCTGAAGGTGTGCTTGTCTCATTGTTATTATTTATAACATCTATATATATAAAAGGTTAATATGCTAAGTGTCTGACCATCAGAAAAGACACTATGATGCACACTGACCACCAGGGGGCAGATGCTCATTGCAGGAGCTGCCGTGACTGCACTGGCCTTTTACAGAGAAATGGCACCACAGGACCTAGCACCCACAAAGCAACATTTGGCTTCCCCCAAGTAGGACACAGGCCCTGCCACTACCCAGAATGACACCCCACCAAATCGCAGCTAACACTGCCAAGACCCCATGGCGTAAAATGTGGCCTACAGGCCAGCCCAGCCTGGAAATAGTCATTACTTGGCTGTGGTCGCCGAGTAATGACATCACATAGCAACACCTGGCTTCTTCTCCCTAGTGATGACTAGCCTCCTTGCAGTTTCTTCAGCCCAGGAATCCAGCTTGCTTTATAGCCAGGTGCAAACATTTCACACTTTAACCAAATGTTTGTGAAGCATTTTCCCGTGCCTCATCTCATTTGATCCTCACAGAAGTCCTGGAGTTGGTAGATAGGAGACTCGGTGGAATTCTATTTTCTTTTCATTAGCCGGAAAACGGAGATTTAGAAAGCTTAGAAACTTGGCTCAACTGAAAAGAATTAAGAAATGGTGGATCTTGAAAATAACTTCAGGTTTTCTCACTGTGCAGAATATAGTCAAACACTGCTGTGGTTAAATATTTTACCCTTTGTTCTCCCTGCATGATCTACAATAATAATCTACTTTGTGTTGATATTTATTGCTGTGTTGCTGACAATTACCTGAAAGACAAGTTGGGGGGCTTCATTGGGCTAGAAAAAGTTTAGCTAAATCAGAAAGCAGGTCTAATTAAGCAAGTTTATTATATACATATAAACACATACAGTGGGGCCTTGACTTACGAGTGTCCTGACTAACGAGTTTTTCGAGATATGAGCCGTCTCTCAGCCGATTTTTTGCTTTGAGTTGCGAGCTAAAATTCGGATTACGAGCCAGCTTCAGATACCCCACCGCTAGCTGGCGCAGCGAACGTCATGAACGCCACAACATCAGCCCAGCATGAGGGGTTTTACTAGTTCACTTTAAGATTTGACATACAAGTAATTTGAGTTAAGGGCTCTGTCACGAAACGAATTAAACTCATAAGTCAAGGCCGCACTGTATATATATAATGGTGGTTTACGTTGTAGGTAATTTAAATAATTTTAAATTCAGAGATGTATTGTTCATATATCAAGAAGTCCAGAGAAAGGCTGATTCCAATATTGGTGAGTCCAAAGATAAATATCATCAATAAAAACCAAGATTCTTTTCATATTCCCACGCTGCCATTTTCAACATAATGACTTTGGCTCCCAGGTTCATTTTCTTGGTCACAACATAATAAGTCTTAAGTCTTAAGACAGAAGTCAAAAAAATTACTTTTCTGTGCTCATTTCCAAGACTAAGAAAACATTTATCAGGACCCTAGAAAACTCCCCCTCCCATACCATTGCATTGGCCGGAAGCAATCACTGGTGGGAAAAAATAGAATTGCCACTTTGGCTAAGCTACTATATTCTGGTCAATATAAAGTGCATTTGATGTAAGAGAAGTTGAAATGTTTACAATATACATCCTAGAACTATTAAATATGGTATCATGATTTGTTTAGCTGGAGGAGAGCATGAGGGAGGTTTTTGTGGGCACATATTCCTTTGTCCACATTCTGTTGGTCACACATAGGAAAGCCAGGGAAATGTATCACAGCTGTGTGACTAGGAGGAAACAGTAACACGTGGCAGTCTGTCCATGGCCCCCTAGCACCTGAACCAAGTCAGGGGTCTCTTAGCAAGAGAAGGGGTGTGAGTAGCTATAGGATAACCAACCGACAGCATTTATAAGGTTATGCTTGTGGAGAACAACCTTTGAAGTAGCAACTTCTTCCATTTTCTACTCTTGTAAAAAATGGCCTTTGTGAAGCATAACTCCCACCCCTGAAGTATGGACTGAACATAATGAGTGCTTTCCAAAGGGCAAAGTTACAGAGGTGGGGGGAGATCAACTTTATGTGGGAAACCTGACAAACACTACCTCAGCCAGGTGTGAACCGCACCAATGATAAGGTCTATGTCAATGGTATGTACCGCTGATGGAATATAATGACAATGGCACTCTGCCTCTGTGGTCTTCCTCCCCAAACCCAGGCTGATCATGACAAAAACATCAGACAAATCCAATTGAGACATTCTTTGAAATACTTGACCAGTATTTCTCACAGTTGTCAAGGTCATAAAAAAAAGAAGAAAAATCTGACACAGCCAAGAGAAACCTACAGAAACATGACAACTAAATGTAATGTAGTTGTTGTCTCTGGGAGAGATCATAGAACAGAAAAAGGGCATTAGGGGAAAACTGAGGAATATTGAATAAAGCATGGTCCTTAATTGATACATTTGATTAATTAGGACAAATGTACTATAGTAACTAACATAAAACGTTAATAGGGGAAACAGCCTAGGATATATGAGAAATTTCTGTGCTACCTTTGCAATTTTTTTATAAATATAAAATTATTCTATAATTTTGTGTTTTGAATGGCCTTTACTTGGGCCTGAAATAAGCAGAGCTCATTCTTTTTCCCTTATGAAAAGTATTTTTGTTCAAAAGTTGCTGCTGTTAAATGTGCAGAACCTGTGTCCAGACCAACAACGTGACTGAGCTGATTTTACATCAAAGCACTTCCTGTTTCTCTGGAGCATGTACTCACTGAATCTTCGCAGCAACAATGAAATTGGGCTATTATCGAAGTGCTATCTTATATTGTATGCTGAAATAGCTTACAGAGTGTAACTTCCAATGCTATAAATAGTAATTGTATGCTGCTCCTTACCAACTCATATGCACACGAACTGCAAATATTCCTGTTGTTGCCCTCCAGAGCCTTGCAGGTCAGAGATGTGTAGAAGGCCAAGTTACTGGCTGGACCAGTCACAACACTAAAGGAGAGGCTGTAAGAACTGTCCTCCCTTTCTCACCACCACACCACATCTTCTCCCCATACACACACAATGGTGTTAATCTATATATAAAAAAGCCTAAGTGACCATTACGACCGGTCGACCGAATGACCTGTTGACTGGTCACTATGATGTGCTCTGACCATCAGATGGCCCCTGATGGTCAGTGCACTCCCACAGCCAACCTTCCGTGGTCCCTCCCCCAACCTGGCCGGCCCCGATCAGCCTTGATGTGGACGGAGAGAGATGGCCCCAATAGGTCCCAATCACCGGCCAGGCCAAGGAACCCCACTTGTGCACAAATTCATGCACCGGGCCTCTAGTATCTTTATAATATCAAAATCACTACTGCAGGCTCTCCCATCTGTGCTCCCAGAAGAATGATAAGTGAGACACTTTCCCTGAGACAAAAAAAGGAACACACACCATTGTGTGCTGTGTATTCAAAATGGTGCCAATTCAAACTGTAAGATAAAATATTTTAGAAGACCTCAATATTTAAATTTCTAATGCATATACAGATACCAAGATATCTTCTAGCTTTTTAATTACAAAATGCAATGCCTTAAAAAGTGTATATATAGTCATGCTGGGTTATAGAGATTTATCAACTCATGATTTTCTTCTTTCTTCTTCCTAAAGATTTTGAGATAAAGTCTAACAACACTTTGAAAATTAAAGTTTGAATTTTTTCTTTCAATGGATGCTATTAAGAAAAGGAAGTTAAATGAGGTATTTTAGTCAGATGAATTAAGCATAGGCCCTGAGCCCTTTCTGCATCAGGGGCACAAGTCTCATGACACGTGGTCCTTTGCATGTGGTATTTAGGAAAGCAGCAATATCTGAGAAAGCAAGAGATGCCTGAAATGTATCTTTAAATGCAATAAGAAAAAAAAATCTAATGAATTCTCTTAGGAGTTTCCTCCTCATATGACACCTACATGGGGGCATGAGAATGTTCTCAGTAAAACATTCTAAGTGAAAACATATATAATTACTTGGATTTCAAACATTAGACCTGATCCTCTAGTAAAAACGAATACAAATATATCATGCTGTAAAATTCTGACATATTGAACCACTATTTTAGGAGCTACTAATTTACATTAGGGAAGGGTATTTCACTAAAAACCTTTCTTAGTGACTAATTAACTAATCTTCTAATTAGGGTACTAAATGTTAGGATATCCTGTCTATGAAGATTTAATCATATATGAAGTTGATATGGAATGCCTACTTTAAGACTGGTGACTGGTAGGGTCTTAAGGAATCCTTTTGCTAGGAGTATACTCTTTTTAATTGAGTTACCATTTTCTAGCAGGTTAAAACATTTTGTCTCCAATATTTATTATGTGTTTTTTCAGTCCTAAAGTAGCACAGACTGCAGTGAACATAGGTTTATCAAAAATTTAGAAGACTAATATATTAGAGCAATTCCAGACTATTTAAAAGAACTTCTCTCAGTTTTTCTGATTGATTAGCTTGGAAATGACTTTTACTGATATTCCATTTCTAATGAATATTATTAAAATAAATACTCAATCCAAGTTGAAATTGACAGCAATTAATTGACACTCTATAAAATTTAGATTTACAAAATTTGTCCCAAGGATATTGTATTTATTGACGCTATTCTCTCTCTCTCTCTCTCTCTCTCACACACACACACACACACACACACACACACACACACTGGAATCCATACAATCATTAGGATAAAAAACCTGATGGAGGAATCACATTTGGTAAGTATTTGTCAAGAGAAGAAAAAATTGATCCCCATGAAAATTTAAATAAAAATTTAAAAGAAAGAAAACAATTGGAAATGGTTTACCTGATGAAAGAATTAGTCAAAATTTCTGTGGAAAATGCTTTTTTGACAAAAATGCATTAATGTTTTCACATTCCTATTTAATGGCTTACTTTCATAATCTCAGCCTCAAAACATCATCAGGATCAAAGCAGTGAGAATCAAACATATTCTGTGTCTTCTAAGTCTGTTATGTGGACATCAAGTGATGTATTTGCCTCTCCAGCTTTTACATGTATTGCTTCCTCTGCCTAGAATTCCCTTCTCTGTCTCACATTCCAGGAGAACTCAAGACTTCTCCTGCAAGACTCAGTTTACAAACATCGGTTTCTCCATCTTGGTCTCTCCTGACCCCGACACAGAATTAGATACTTTGACCCTCTGTTTCCTTGGGTACCTTTTATGAATATTTTGTCATATTGCCATGACTTCTTATTTATGTGGCTACCTCATCCACTGCATCTCTAGGGTATGGCTCGCGTTTTAGTCCTTTGTTTATTAAATCCTTGGCACATAGACACATAATAAAGTAATGCTAAATAATTGAGTGGGTGTACAAGTGAGGTTTCTGTGCTACCCACATGATCATTCCCCTTATTTTTTATTTATGAACAAAATGATCAAATCTGCACTGCAACTTTAACGATGTGTTTGAGGAAAAAGTCCTTTGCCATAACTTCAGATCAGTACTGAACATGTATTTCGTGATGCTGCTCTTTCTCTCAGCAAACCTCCCTCCTTTGCATCTCTCCCTTATCTACAACCAAGAGAAGCAGTGTCTTTACAGGAACCCACTGGGGACTGAGATGGCCACTTTAGGAGCTCTTCTCCATGGGGCATCGCTAGAGTGTGGGCACACTTCTGGGAGGTCCAGAGGTTAGGTCAGCCAAGGGCTTTTTCTTTCCATTCATCTTTAATTTGATTCTGGATTCAGCTGAATATAGTTAAAGGATTAATTGCCCATCATTTTGTTCCCTAAATTAGGAGTCATTGTGGTAAGAACCAAGCATAGCAATATGGGCCAACCACAAAGAAATAAATTACTTTGTAAGTTTCAAAGATTTTCACCAAATTACTGCTCTATGCAAATGATGTTGGGGTGGGGGAAAAGTTTGAGAAATGTTTTCTTTTGTGACTGTAATACGGTATGCATACCCCCACTGAGATATGAGTCATATGCCCTGTGATAGGAAATTGTGGCTAGTTTTTGTGGATTTGGGGTTTGATACTGAATGTTCAGTGCCTCATGCTTCCTATGACTGATGAATGGATCATCACCTGACTCATAGACTATTTTGCTATGGATCACCAAAGCATAGCTTTTAAAATTCAGTCATGTGGCACCAGCTGCTCAGAGTTTTCATATGGAAGGAGAAACACTGGAAACATATAATCAGTGCTTTAAAATGGACTTTTCTGAGGACACCTCTTCCCATGCTTTGGCAGGATTCTAATGAAACTGACCTAGATTGATTTGTAATTCTTATTTCTAAAGGACCTACAATGCCTCCTTTTAGTCTAGGTAATGTAGGTGTGTTCGTCTGTTCAGGATGTTATAAGCAAATACCACAGACTGGGTGGCTTATAAACAACAGAAATTTATTTCTTACAGTTCTGGAAGCTGGGACGTCCAAGATCAAGGTACCAGCAGAGTCAGTGTCTGGCGAGACCTGCTTCCTGGCTTATACACAGCCACCTCCTTGCTGTAAATCTCACATAGCAGAGTCAGGGATTTCTCTAGGGTCTCTTTTATGAGAACACTAATCCCGTTCATAAGGGCTTTGCCCTCAGGACCTAATCACCTCCCAAAGGCCCCACATCCAAACACCATCCATACATTGTAGACTAGATATCGACATATGTATTTGGGGGAGACACAAACATTCAGACCACATCAGTAGATATACAATAAACATTTGGGTTGTTTTTTCCAGATTAAGGACATGCCACCAACATTAACATTCGCATTCTGGAAAGCGAATTTTTATTTATCAATTTGTGCAACAAATATCTATTAAGTAAACAAATGTTACCCCACTTATTGAGACAGGCAGAGATGAATTAAGGTGAGGCCCCTGCAATCAAAGGGCTTAAGTGTGGTGGAGGAAACATACAATTAAACAGGGCAAGCGCCACGAGAGAGGTGTTCACAAAGTGCACAGAATAGAAGTGATAGATCTAAGGGAAAGCATGTACAAAGGCAGGGAGTTTGGAGAGAAGACAGCTATTAAACGATCAGTTCAGTACGGCTGAAGCACAGACTGGAGTTAGAGAGGGAAGCCAGGATCTAGATCTTACAGACTTATGACTTTCTCTTAGGATCCAGAAGGGGCCCTGAAAGGTTTCAGCAGAGGGGTGACATGAGACAATTTGCTGAAGCATTAAGGAGAGATTAGATGAGGGCAAAGTAGGATGGAGGTAGGTAGACCGGTGAGGGGCCTATCACCATATTTGTAGGAGAAAATGGCATAGAGCCTGAATGAAAGTAAGCTCGGTGGGAATGCAGAGTAGGGGAAGGAAATAGAACTGATGGGACCTGGGAAGTGACTCTGAGCTCTGATGATCAGACTCTTAAAGTTGGAACCCAGTCCCCTGCCCAACTCCAAGGGCACAATCCTTACTCCTCTTCTTTCTTTCTGGAGGACACTTACCCCCTTGACAATCTTCCCCAATGATGTCCAAATTTACATCTTCAGCTCATACATGTCTGAACTTTAGATATGAATATTCAACAGCTATGTCACATCTCCACTTGGATGTCTAGTAAAGATGTTAAGCTTACCATGCTCTAACCTGGAAGGATGACCTCCCCTGAAACCTTTTTCACCTGTGGTCTTCTCGATTTTGTTCATGGAAATTCCACTTCCAATGTTCAGGCCAAAAACTTTAATGTAATTCTTGACTCCTATATTTTTATTTATACTTCACATTTAGTCCTTCAGCATATCCTTTTGGCTTTAACTTTGAAATTTACAAAGAATCTGACCACTTCCCAGCCTTCCACTGCTACCACCCAGATCTAAGTCATCATCATTTTACTCCTGGATGACTCTCATGGCTTCCTAACTGGTCTTTCTGCTTCTTCCCTTGTCCCACCTCCCCCCCACCCTCTGCAGTCTACATAGCAGCCAGAATGATACAACTCTACCTTGGTCAACTTTAAAAATATATATTTGTATTGATTGCAGAGAGGAAGGGAGAGGAAGAGAGAGATAGAAACATCAATGATGAAAGAGAATCATTGATCAGCTGCCTCTTGCACACTCCACACTGGGGATTGTGCCCACAACCTGGGCATGTGCCCCGACCAGGAATCGAATCATGACCTCCTGGTTCATAGGTTAATGCTCAATTGCTGAGACACATTGGCGTACAGAAGATTTGAAAGAATTGTACAATATGAAATGCCTTTTACAGATTTTTTTTTCTGATCCAGGATTCAATCAAGTTTCATGCATTCATTTGTTTATTATATCTGTTAGTCTCTTTTAACCTAGAAAAAAATGCCTGTTTTTTTCTTTTGAAACATTCACTTTTTCATATAGAATATCCCACACATTTTTAACTTGTTGGTTTCCTCATAGATGATGTGCTCTTCATACTGCATCTCATCATGAGGCATGTCATGTCAGATTGTCCTGATATTAGTGATGCTGTTTGACCATTGGTTAATGTGGTGATCTGTCAGAGTTCTCCCTTGTGAAGATAAATGCCCTCCTTTGTAACTAGTAAGAAATTGTGGGATGGTTTCTGGCACAACCTTTAACCCAATGGTTTTAGCATCTAATAATAACCCTTCCTAGATTATTTGTTATACTGGATGTTGCTAAATGGTGATTTTTAAAATACTCCTATTTCTATTTTAACAGACATTTTAGTAAAAAAAAGTGCCCTTTTTTCCCCTTTTACCTCTTCTCCCACCCTTCATCTACTTGTCTTCCTCCTCCTTCCCCTCCTCCTCCTTCTCCTCTTTCTTCTTTTGACTTTCACAATGAACTCAGATTCTTTTTAATTCAATGTGTAACAATCAATTACCAGAAAGTAATTCATTTAAAATGTGTATCAGATCATGTTCTACTCCTCTACTTGAACCTTATTGATTTCACTCAGAGTAAAAGCCAAGTTTTTACGGTGACCTCTGAGGCCCTACATGATCTAATCCCCAATTCCTCTCTGGCCTCATCTCCTTCTGCTCACACCTCCAGCCATTTGGTTTTGTGACTATTCCTCAAACACTCTATTTATGTTCCTGCCTCAGGACCCTTTCTCTGTAATGCTTCTCCCCTAGATACTCATTTGGTTTCATGCCTCACCATCTTCACATCTTTTCTCAAAGTCACTGGACCAGATTTTTAAAAAATTAAAATCAATATTCTCCATCTGCCTTACTATATTTTATTTTCTCGCTCAGTCTTAATTACCACCTTGTATTCATTGCCCCCTAGAATGTATGCTCCTTGAAGGTAGATAATTGTATCTACGTTAGGTTCTGCTGCATCCCAGTGGCTGGAATAGTGCCTCTTCAGTAAATGTTTAGAGTGAATGGATGCATTAAATGGATAAGAGATTGAAGAAGAGGGTGATGCCCATTTTTAGGTTTGGCTGTCTGAGATGACAGTGTTCTTCTCTCTGAGATAGCCAACACAGAACAAGAAGCATATTTGTGAACAAACATTGAACATATTGAGTTTTAGGTGCCTGTAACATAGCACATGGAAAAACCCAGTAGGAACTTAGTTAGACCTGTATTGACTGGATATGAAGTAATTTCCAAACCTTAAGCAAAGTCATGTCTTAATTCATTTTAAATGAATTGAACATTACTGAAGTGAATTAATATGAATGAGAAGGCTAAGCGTCTTTCATCTACCAATCTGGCATGTCAACCAAGCGTGGGAAGAGAGCTATTAACACTTTCCTGAATCTGGTAGGTTTTGAACTGCTCGACTCAAAGACAGCACTAAACACCTGGTAGTAGTTCTGACGGTTTGTCAACAAAGCTGGACCTGTTGGTCTTCTAGGGCGATAACTGTTTCTAGTAGTCTAAAGACTTGGTTAAAGACACCTGCATCCTGTGTATAGCAATTAGTAGTTCTAAAGTGTGTGGGTTTGTGTTTTTTCTCCCCCGATGATCTAGTAGGATAACCTTTGCAATTCCTTTAGTCAAAGGATAAGAAAAGCAGCATCAAAAATTCTTCATTTCATTTGGCACTAATCTTTCCTCTTCTTTCCTGTACCTTTTTAATTCTTCTAAATCTTGAGAAAGCCTCCAATAGATGAGCTATAAGGATGCAAGAAGAGTTTGTCTTGTGTGGTATCACCAGAGTTTAGAACAGTGACTGGTCTAACATAGGTGCTCAGTAAATATTATCCAGTAACATATTAACATCCACCTTCTTGATTTCCAAACTATCAGCCACATCTTTGCTCTACCCCAAAATCTCAAGTCCTTGTTTCTCCACAAAGTCCTGAGCCACTCAATCAGTCCATATAGTTTAAAATAAAGATGACTATGAAAGAGGAAGAAGTCAGTGACACTAACCAGCATGAAAATTGTCCATTGCTTTGGATGCAAGGGAAATTTAAACTCGTTCCAACATCTTAAGACTAGACACACACCAATGAATGGGAATACGATTTTGTATGCTCAAGGAAAATTTACATATTTACTTGTAAATCCTGCCCACATCGTGGGTCAATTCAATATGAGTTCTTAGAAGTCTTTTATTTTCTTTTTAAATGATAGTGCATAAAGTAGATGCTGTCATTCATGTCTTAAAGAAAAAGAGACCAAAGTGAGATTATGGGCATAGGTTTCAGCAATTTCAAAAGATTTTTTCATTATTTATGACAATGACAATACTGATGGTGCACTGATCTATAGTACTTTAAGATAGTGTTACTAAGTTATGGATACAAAAATCAGAGGAGCCTTCCCTTCCCCTTTAGATACAAGTAAATAATTAAGAGTTTGAACTGGTCTACATTAAGGTCAAAAGTAAATGTGTATTTCATATGTCCATTGTTTTTATGGCTCATCTTGTTTCTTTTCGGGGTTTTTTTCTGGAATAAAAAGCAGTGACATAGTAAAGTTAGGAAGGCAACTGGCATTAACAGCACTTTCTAGAGTAACAATGACAAGATGACCAGATATGGATAGTGTCAACCACACAAGTGTAGAACCACTGAAATTCACTTCAGTGAAACTGGAAAGTAACAGTTGTTAAACCCCAGCACTGCAATAAACTCTTGCTATTCTGACCTTTTCCAGTCATTTGGGCTTTTTAAACAAATTCTGTGCAGAATAGATTTTATATGTAGCAATTAATAACAAAGACATGTAGACAGATGGATGCCATCCTTTCAACTGAAGGCACACACCTTATTAAGTTGAGTGCTAAATTAAGCAATAACAAATTCTCATAATGGACTTTCATGAGTCATAAAGCAGAAAAGAATTAAGAAATACAATAAAATATTTTAAAATCATTTAATAAGGTCAAAATTTCTAAAACAATAAAAAGAGATCAAACAACTTAAAATTGAGAGAGGATGTCTACCTATGATTTATATTTAGATAAGCAAGATTAAAAGAATTGAAAATGGCTAAATAATCTCTCTGAAGTTGGGTGGGTATTATTTTATATATGGTACCTTAATTACTTTCCATTCATTAGCCCATTCATTCATTTGAGAATTCCACAGATGCCTTGGCACTTAAACTTTAAGTCATTGACATAGAGGTGGCAACTCCTGAAAACATCCCATCTGCTTCCAATAAGAAACTTGATATTCTTTAGGATTTATGGGTGGTGGGAGGAGGTTGCCTAAAGTGAGGTTTCAGAAATGGCCAGAAAATCCTTGTAGGTGAAACCCCATATTTCTTTGGCTGTATGTAGCTCTATATTTTTATATAGAATCTAAACAATAATCATAGATGAGTTCCTTTGCCCAAAAATAGACGAATTATAGATTTCTGATTAATCCAGTGGGCACACTTCTTCACAAAACTTGTGGGGAGAGGGGAAGGTGTGGGGGATGGAAAACATCTGATGACAGATTAAAAATATTTTCAGTTTCACACTCATACAACAATTCCAGATAAAGATAATAATAGTAACAACAACAATAATAATTATAGACCCTGGTTATTGGTCTTTGACTCTTTCTTCCCATCCTGCTTCCAAAGTCTAAAATGATTCTACCTGGTCCCAGCTGAGAATTGACCCAGAGAAGCTGCTCTACATGAAGGTTCAAAGCTACCTTTAACTCAAATAGAAATAGGCCAAAAGAATCACAGACCCTGGCCTTTACTGTACATTGTAGAGACACTAAACCGAGTCCAGCAGTCACCTCTCTCCAAACTTCCTATTATGTCAAGAAAATAATCCTCCTAGTTTTTTTTTCCTAGTTGGTTAAGCCACTATTGATTGAGTTTTCTATTTATTGGAAGCAAAATACATTCCTATTTGAACGCACCCAGCCCCAGCTTCATCTGACACTCAAAACCATGTTAAATTCAGACTGACCTCTTTAGGTTTTGGAAAGAAGGCCCAAGCCTCAGTGTGTGGATTTGACTAAAATTCAAACAGCACAAGGTGTGCAATGAAAAAAGAGGGAATGGTCTGACTCCCTTTCTTTCTGCAGCACTTTTCTTTTGCTTGTGTGCATTACTCCAACCCCAACACAAATCTAATAAACTAACATGCCTCCTCCAAAATCTTGATTTTAAAAACTCATTCCCTGAATCCAAACTCCTACCCTTCTAGCTCACTTACCCTGATGCCTCCCACTGCAGCAATCTTCTACTTCAGTGACCCCTCCTCTTTTTCACTGGTCATTTATCCTACAACACTTGCACTATTCCTGACCCTTGATGTCTTCACTTCCCTTTTTTACCCTAGTTTAGATTCCATTGTGTGTCACTGCAAACACCCTCACCTCCCTTCTTTCTCCATCACATTCTTCTGGTTAAAAATAAGAAATCAAAACAAAACAAAGAAAAACAACAAAAATAACTTTACTTAAACCTAACCCCCCTCCATCTGTCTGCATGAACCCATATTGCTGGATAAGATCCCACCAAAAGAACTGATTTTAAAATCATGGCCCCCAAAGCCCAAATCACAAAATCACTGCCCAATACTTCTAATTTATTCAATCTGTGATGTGTTTTCTTACTTTCTGAGTTAACATTCAATACTTTCTCCTGTTACCTCAAGCCCTCCTTGTTTCTACAACAATGTCTAGGGTATTGGTGTCCCATACTTGACTGAGAAAAGGAACTTCCCAGCATTCCAATGGCTCACCCAGATATTTACACATTTCTCTGCCCTTTTAAGCATATTAAAAAAAAATTGAAGATTTTTTAAAATATGCTTTAATAGAAGAATCATCTCTATACCTAAAAAAAGTAAGGAGTCTTTTCCTTTGTGCTCACGTACCACCTCCTCTCCCATTCTTAAGGGCATTTCTTTGCCAAATATTTCAGCTTCTGGGAAGCACTAGCTTTTTTTCTCTCTACTGAATCATTTTCAAATGTTAGCATCATCCTTTGACAACCCTCCATTCAACTATTCACTCATTGCCCCGTTTCTCTGTTTTCTTTCAAAGCAAAATTTCTCAAAAGTCTTCTAAATATGCTGTCCACACTTTAGTCACCTCCCATTTTCACTCTTCAATGCATTCCAATCTAGCTTCTGCTACCACCACTCTATTGAAAATGCTTGGTCATGGTCACCAGTGCCTTCCATATTGCTAATTCCATGCTGCTAGAACATTCAGAAGAACCGAATACAGTTGATCAATCCCTCCTCCATGAAACACTCTCTACTCTCAGCTTCCATCACACCACACTCTCCTCTTAGCTTTTTGTTTTTTCCTTTCTCACTGATAACATCTTAGTCTCCTTAGCTAAAATCTCATTTGTTTACTTGACCTCTGATATTGGAGAGCCTCAGGTTTTGGTCTTCAGTCTTCTCTATTTGTACTTCTTCCTTAAGATATTACATCAATGCCTGTGACTCTGAATACCATCTTTATGCTATTAATCTCCAACCATGACCCCCTCCCTTAAGCTCCAGATATTTATAGTCAGCATAGTATGTGACAGCTGCACTCCACTTGGATATCTAAGAATTAGAGTATCAAGCTTATAATGTGTGAAAAATGAATCTCCCACCACTCCTTGCTCCCCTGGATCATCTCTTTCAATAAAGGCTATCATTTCTACCCACATGTTCAAACTAAATATTTAAAGATCATATTTAGATTCCTCTCTTTTCCTCAACCCCCATATCACCCAGTCCTCTGGGTGCTAGTTCCAAAATTATGTAAAATTCACCTATTTTTCTCCATCTTCACTGACATTTTTTTTTAGTATAAGCCACAAACTATCACCTAGACAACTGCAATAATTTCCTATCTCTTCTGCCCCCCTCTTACAGCATTCCAACACCACCGAGTATCCAGAGAGATTTGCTTTATATATAAATTTGATCTTTTAGAAAAAAATTAAAATTACTTTCCCTGGTCCACCAGGTCTGCTTGGTCTTGGTCTCCCTCCCTCAGCAGTCTGTTTCCTACCATCCCCCTACTTCTCACGATAGTTTAGGAACCAAGCCCTTTTCTAGCCCCATGCTTGAGAATTTGTTGTTCTCTCTATCTAGGATTTGCTTTCCCCCTCCTCTTCATATAGGTGACCCATTATTATCCTTTACTGTCCAACCGCCTCAGAGAAGCTTCCCTGGCCATGCCACCTAAAAGGGCCTTCCCCACCGACTATCTCATCAACTTCTTTGTTGTTTGCAAAGGACTTCTCACAGTCTGTGATTATTTTATTTGCTTAACTCTTCATAGTTTATCTCCTGCTAGAATATAACCTCTGTATCCCAAGTTCACTTCTGTATCCCCAATGACTATTACAATAATAGCTCAATATATTATGTTTACAAATGAATATTACTCTATGAACCCTGATGTTTTCTTAATAATCTGGAATTCCAGAAGATTATATAGGTAAATGGACCTTAGAATAATCTATCCCAGTTATTTAATCTGTTGATAAAGACTCAGAAAGATTAAGGGACCCTTCTGGGTTCAATAGACAATTTTAGGGCAAAGCCAATTCTGACTGCCTGTCCAATGCTCCTCCTTTTGTCCTGTGACAACTACCTCAGGTTCTTCAATTGTAAGCTAAGTAAACTGACCCTGGCTAACTTAAGCAATAAGGAAACTATTAGAGGGGTTTGAGGTTGTTCCAAGGAGGAAGACAAAATGGCGGCAGAATAGATGGATGTGTCCCAAGCCTTGTCCCAGAGCAGATAGAATGAGCAGCTGAAACGAATAACATCCACCCCAAATTGGCAAAGGAGACTCAGCTGGTGAGACAATTTGCAGCCGGGAAGGGCAGAGGAGCCCTGGAGAAAAGTAAAATCAAGGATCTGGGCAGGAGAGATCTGCCAGACCTCTGAGGTCAGAGGGTCAGAGGGAAACCACACAGCACTGAGCTGTGTCCCTTGGGATAGGCACAGCATCTGACTGTGGAAAGGAGGTCTGCAGGACTGCTGGAGGCAGGGGATTCTGGATCTGGGTCCACAGTCATAAAAGACTGAGCCCAGAGGGGGAAGCCTGAAGGGCTGACCAGACTACTCAGTGCCGGCAGGAGAGGAGCTCGCAGAGGCACAGTCTTTCCCCTCTCTGTGGCCTGTGCTTTTTTTCAGTGAACCTAGTTCATAGGAACTTTCAGATATGGACAATTACCCATGGCCGAGATTCAGGAGAAAGTGCCGACTTGTGGAGTCTGGGGAGAGGCTGGGGAGAGGAGAGGGTCCAGGAGAAGTGGCAGCGAGTCTGGTGCTGAGTCATACTTGAGCCTGGGACCCAGGCAGCCATTTTCTCCTGAAGAGATAGTCGCTCCCTCCAGTCTCCAGGCAACCAATACAGCCACACCTAGAATACACCCTGAATGGTACAAAGGATTAAAAAAAAATCTGAAAAATCCCTGAGAGTCCATAGGGACTGGCCCAAACCACAGACAGATTAAAAGACTGGGGTCTTAAGCCAGCCAAGAAATGACACTTCACTTTTTTATTTTTATTTTTATTATTATTTTGTTCTCTCTTTTTTCTTCTTTTTTCTTTATTTTCCTTTTTTGTTTGTTGCTTGATTTTCTATTTCTTTTTGCATTATTTTTCCATCCTTCTATTTTGTTTTATTTTATTTTATTTGCTATTTTTTATTTTTTATACTATTTTTAAGATCAATTTTTTGGTAAATTTATTATTATTATTACTAGAGGCCTGTTGCACAAAGAGATTCGTGCAATAGGCCTTCCTTTCCCCTGACTGCTGGCACCGGTTTGCCTCCGGCACCCCGGGGGCCCAGGCCTTTGCTCTGGCTGAGTTCTAGCCAGAGCCGGCCCCAGAAACATAAGGCTTCACTGCTCCGCCGGCCCCGGGACCATGAGGCCTCGTTGCTCCACCGGCCCCAGAAACGTCAGGCCTTGCTGCTCTGCTGGCCCTGGAAATGTCAGACCTCACTGCTCCACCAACCCCAGGCCATCAGGCTTCACTCCACCGCTTGGAGACTACATATGCAAATTAACTGCCATCTTTGTTGGTGGTTAATTTGCATATCATGCTGATTAGCCAATGGGAGGCATAGTGAAGGTACAGTAAATTACCATGTTTGTCTATTATTAGATAGGATTATTATTTCCTTCTTGTTCTCTTTCTTCTTATCCACTCACCCCTTTCTACTTCCTCTATACTGAACTAAGGTCCTCCCCATATTCATCCAATTCTTAACCCTATTTTCTGTATATAAGCTCAGCCTCTACAGATTCTGCCCCCACTATCCTTGCTGGGTGTTTTT
>NW_006295054.1:1710834-1712309 GCF_000327345.1 Myotis davidii
ATTTTTTCTCTCTTTGATATCATGTGTGTTCTCTTTTCTCTCCCCTAATTATCTTTTCTCTGATGGTCACTTATATTGGGTTTATCGGTGTTGTGAGTACATTTGTGTTTTGTTCCCTTTGTGTCGTGTCTTGTAGAGGTGAATTTTATCCCGCCGGCCAATGTGCTAGAGAGCAAGCCACATAACCAGATACCTGGAGAGGAAACTGAACCATGAAGAGGTCAATAACACCCCAGACCTAACTACAGAGGCAGGAAGAAGGTGGCAGTGAGGGAGAGAGCATGAGTGAGTGAGGGAGAAAAAGAGGAGTGTGTGGTCATGTGGGGTGTGTGTATGTGTGCGTGTGAGTGAGGCACAGTTAGATCCTGCAAGACCTTCAGGGGCAGGCTAACTGGGCTCGCCTAACTGGCAGCCTTTGCTACCATTGCAAACAGTACCGGGAGGCCGGCTCTTCCTCAGAGGCCTCACCTTTTTGAAGCTCAGCCTCACCTCCACCCAGGGTGCCCTCAGATAACACCTGGGACTCGATAGCCACCCCTTCCAGGGACCTGATACCTTGGCTGTGGTCCCACAGTCACCGAGTCTCCAGCCACCCTGGGTACTGGCTCCTGTGAGTTCCGAAACATGCTACTCTCTGACTGGCCCAATTCTTTAGCCCAGGGTACTGTGACCACATGAGCAGCAGACACATGAGCAGCCCACCCACAACTGAGGAACGGCAGTCCCGCACAGCCCACCCCTGTCCAAGGAGCAGCAGCTGCGTGCAGCCCCCACCCTGCACCCATCTGAGGAACAGCAGCCACATGATCAGCCTACCCGAGTCCGAGGAGCAGCAGCTGTGCGAGCAGCCTCCTCCCACCAGCCAGAGGAGCCACCACTGCTGAGAACAGCACCCACTGGAGGAGCTGCTGCCAACTGAGGAGCAGGCACTGCTGCGACCGCCCAAGGAGCAACCACAGCCTGAGAAGCCACTGCCACCCAAGGAGCAGCCCCTGCATGACTCGACATCTAGATCCATCAGTGAGATAAAAAATGGGTAGGCAAAGAAACCCCCAAAGGAAAGAAAAGGAATACTCGCCAGAAAAGCAGCTAAGTGAAATAGAGGCATGCAATATGTCAGAAAAAGAATTCAGAATAAGAGTCATACAGTTGATAAACCACATGGATGAAAAAAATCAACAACTTATGTAAGAATCAAAAAGAAATGGATGAAAAAAATCAATAACTTATGTAAGAACCAAGAAGAAATTTATCCCAGGGATGCAAGGATGGTACAATAGCCGCAAATCAATAAGCGTGATACATCACATAAACAAATTGAGAGAAAAAAACCACATAGTCATATCAATTGATGCGGAAAAAGCATTTGACAAAATCCAACACCCTTTCTTGATAAAAACTCTCAGCAAGATAGGAATTGAGGGATCATACCTCAACATAATAAAAGCCATATATGACAAACCCACAGCCGCCAT
>NW_006295054.1:1713052-1723020 GCF_000327345.1 Myotis davidii
ACTGGAGAGCATTATGCTAAGTGAAATAAGCCAGTCAGAGAACGATAAGTATCACATGCTCTCACTCATTTATGGAATATAATGAACAACATAAACCAATGAACAACAACAGATCCAGAGACAGAGAAGCAGCGATCAGACTGTCAAACCTCAGAGGGAAGGTAGGGGAAGGTGGGGGTAAGGGGGAGAGATCAACCAAAGGACTTGTATGCTTGCATATAAGCCTAACCAATGGACATAGACAACAGGGGGGTGAGGGCATGCGTGTGGGTTGGTGAGGTAATGGGGAGATAAGGACACATATGTAATACCTTAATCAATAAAGAAATTAAAATGAAAAAAAATAAAAGAAAAAATATTTCCAAATATTTGGTTAACATTTATAAAAGGCAAGATAAAATGTTTTAAAATAATATATTTAGCTTATTGTAGTGCAAAATAATAAAAAGGAGAAGCATCTGAGAAAAAAAAATTAAAGGAAATCTGCTACCCCAGTCTTTAGAAAGGACAGACACTAGAGTGGTTGTGTATTCAGGTAACAGGTGTTAATGGCCAGTCTCTCAGGGCCTTGAAGTCAGAGTAAATTAACTCAGATCCTTTCTGTTCATTGTGTCACTATACTTACAGGTTCCATTCCTAGGAGGAAAAATAGGAGGGTCCTAGTGTGCACCTTGTACCCAATACTCCTTAGCTAATCAAGTATTGGTTCTGCCAATACTGCATGTGATGGGGGCATGATTTCCCAAATGGAAATGGAAGTGCTTTTATCAGAAGAAGAGGAGCTGGATGCTGGGCAGATAAAAACAACAGATGTCCCCGGTACATCATCACGCACAGCTGGTTGGAGCTGTGCTTGACACCAGAACATTGGCCTCATGAGAAGCCCAGTCCCCAGGTTGGTAGTCTGTGTTCCTTGACGTCATTGGAGGATGGCTCTCTTTCTGGTGGGTTATGCAAATTTTCCCGTGTGAGAATTTCCTCACGAAGACCCAGCAGGCAGACAGCGTGGCCTTCTGCGGTGTGAAAGCTGCCAGCAGGCGCAGTAGCTCTCACTCACTGCACAGGATGTTGTGTTTGTTCCTGTTTGCTTGGGTATCAGGTTGCTCTGAGTGTGTAATTTTGTGTGTGTGTGTGGGGGGGGTGTTTTTCTCTCTCTCTCCCCAAATGAAGTAGTCCTGAGAAATAAATTCTCAGCTGTTGAGAAGGTAGGTACATTATCTGAATTTTCTGCTTATTAAAGATGCTCCACAGCTAAAGAGATTGCAATAAATATAAGCATTAACTCACCAAATGCATATTAATCTCTAGGCAGGGATTAAGGTTACACTGAAGAAAAATAGGAATGAAACAAATGCCACCACTGTATTTCCCTTATTCCTGACACCACTGTCCTCCCCTTTCTGCCCCTTTCTAGCCCCGCTGCCACTACCAGCCACCAACGCCGTACCTGGCTCACCCACATCCGAGTCTACTACTTTAGGTCTTTGTTTATGGGTGGAAGGTAAAGAGAGGAAGGCAAAGAGAATTCTATGGAGCGTTTCCAAAGTGGAAATGTAAAGTTCAAAAGGACCAAAGTGCCTTCTCCTTCCTTCACTAAACAAATCAGTAGCCATTGAACCAAGGACATTGAAGCTCTTGGGCAATCTACCCTCCTCTGTTATGAATGGAAGATATCAACCACCTTTCTGTTTGTCTTTTGAATTCTATTCACTCCAGGCTCTAAAGGGAGATGAACTCCAGGCTGGTGTAAACCCCAGTGCTGCTGGGGACAATGATGGAATCTTGTGAAAAGATTAATTAAAGATCAATATTTATGGAACTCTACCCAGAGATTAAAAGGAAACGGCAGTCCAGGATGCACCTGAAAACTCAGTTAAAGTTGTTTAATTTGAAATGACTTCCCATAACATAGCGTATAATCTCATTTGCCTAGAGTATCTGGCACTTGGCAAAATGCAAAACAAAAATCCTGACTAATATGTAAAGATGTCTCTATTCTGCTCCCTACATGGGAGAAAATCCTCTGGAGAAAGGCATATGCTGTGTAAATGCAAACCGTCCCCCCACACTCCCACCCCTGCACACCCCTGACCCAAATGCAGTTGCAAGGTATTAAGTGGGAAGCCCTGATGAAGAGGCTGGAATGGTCACCTGGGTAATCCTAATCTCTTCCAGTATTACTGAAAAGTGTGAAAGGTGAAGCCTCCACACACAGGTTGGCACTCTACACGGGGGAGCCTAAAGCCTGCAGTCTGTGTGGTAGAATTCTTAGAAAAGTCACTTTTATTCCAATTAAGGCAACATGTGTAGATGGCAGGCATGAAACTGGAATCAAGGACTTTAGGGATCTTTTGAGGCTTCATTGTCTAAAACTAAGTTCCATCTCAGGAGCAGAGCCAAATATGTCCATTGCTCTGGTTCATGCTATAATATGAATAGTAAAGAAGCACATGCTCAGGTGAGGATAGAAACAGCGTATGTTTGGATAACTACACCTACACAAAAAGGAAGAGTATTAGATGAGGCTGGAAAGCTAGCAGCCTGATTTCCAAGGGCCTTGAGAAATTAAAGATTTGTCAACACTAGAACATAACCTAATATATGTTTAAGAAAAGACCAATTTGTAATGAAGATGGATAGGAAGAGGAGAGAGTAGAGGCAGGCAAAGCAGATTACTGTTTGTTGAAAGCATACAATGAGAAACCATGAGCATTTGAACTGGAAACGTGACCCCAGTGGAAAGAAAAGTAAAAGAAGGAGTCAAGAGAAATTACAGTGGCACAGATCACAGGAGCAATCAAATGATTGGCTGTAAGGAGTAAGGGAGCAAAAGAAATAGAAATTACTCTGAGATAGTTCATCTTTATTATAAAGTTTTGATATTTTGTTTATCATGTTCTTTTCCACAATAATTTTGATTTTTAAAAATAAATATTGCAGTAAATATTTATCTTGATTACTGAGTGTATTAGTTTCCTAAGGTTGCTACAACAAACGTAGTCAATAAAAACAATAGAAATTTATCCTCTCATAGTTCTGGATGCCAGAAGTCTGAAATCACAGTGTCTAAACATTTACACTCCCTCCTGAGACCTTAGGGAGAATCTATTTCTTGCCTCTTCCAGCTTCTGGTGGTTGCCAGCATTCCTTGGTTTGTGGCTGCATCAGTTCCATCTCTACCTCATAATCACACTACCTGCTCTTCTACTGCTTGTGCAAAATCTCCCTCTGTCTGCCTCTTGTAAGGACATTTGTGATTGCATTTAGGGCTCAACCAGATAATGCCACATGATATCCCACCTCATGATCTTAATTGTGTCTGCAAAGTCTTTGCCATATAAGGTACCATTCACAGGTTCAGGGATTGGGATATGGATTGGGGATGGGGGACACTTTTTAGCCTGCATCACTGAGTTTTTTGACATCTCTTTAAATTTTACATCTAAGGCAAATTGAGTCCCGTTTCTGTCCTCATTCTAATGCTGGCCCCAGATCGTTTGGGCTGAAACATTGGGGAAAAGGTGGTTTTACTTATGAAAATGGGCAAGTCAAGAGAAGAAACTGATTTGGAATGGAAATATTGCTTAAATATTTAAAATACAACTGCTATTGTATTAGACATTATAGTATGCAACTGGAGTATGAAACCTGATGACTATGTTCCCTGAACATGACCTCACTTTCCTGGAGCCAAGAGAAAGCCCGCCTTGAGAATAGGTTGGGACACTTTATGTCTTCACCTAGAATTGAGAAGATACTACTGCCCAGCACTAATCTCTTCTTCTTGGTCCTAGCACAGAAACTCGCCTGGGGGAGCCACCTTTCATCTACTCTCAGACCATGTAATTAGATGGTCTCTATTCCCAACTCCAGGATTGGAACTTGTGACCCAGACCTGGCCAATCAATGAAACTGCTTCTCCCTAGCTACCAGTTATTGGTTTACAAATATGTACTTGCCTCAAATTAATCTAATAATAAATGAATTCTGGGATTTCTATGAGAACCACCAGGAAGAAACACTGAGTTTTCCTCTCAACTTGCACCTGTGAATGTGTGTCTTGGAGCCTGGAACTAAGAGAGGGAAGGCAAAGCTAAGACTCAAAGATCCCAATGACATCGTTTAAGCCACTAAATTGAGTCATACTTGAAGCCAAACCATCTCCTAGGCTTTTTCGATTACCTGAACCAATAAATGTCTCCTATTGCTTAAGCAAGACTGGGTCCAATTTTTTTTCTTGTCAGTTAAAACCATAACGGATAATAAAACATTTTAAAAATAAAAATGTTATAATTTAAAATATTTGGCTGCCCAGTGGAAATGGTATAGTGCATGGAGTAGGTAGGACAACTTTTTGAGCTGAGTTGACTCAGAGGACTTTTGTGTTTTATTTGGTGAGAGTGTGAATTATTTCGTTCTTTGACCAGGCATGTCACCACTATCATGGAATTTGTTCAGTGCCACAAAGCTTCCAGTGGCAACCCAACATCTTCCCTCAAGGAAAGAGGACTATCTGATCAATCTCCAGGAAATGCACTGTGTGAAGAGCAAACAGAATTAGAAGAAAGACTAGGAAGGTCACTCGGTGATCTTGGGCAAAGCTACTGGAGTAAGTGAAAGGGGAGGACCATGGGGACATTTAAGGCAGGGACTTCATCTAGAGAAAGCTCTTTGGGAATTCAGAGAAGGGATGAGGTAAAAAAAAAAAATACTTGCCAGATTGCATTTCCTAGAGTTGCTTTTTCCTTGAGTCACCATGGACTTTCTTTATGAAAATGGCAATGAACTTATACATGAGTCCTGTCTACTGTGTACTGCACACACATTTTTGTTGGGATAAAGGAAATTAATAATAAAGATGTGAAAAAAAGAAAATGCAATTAAGATAGTAACTGAAATCATTTTCTTTTCATCATTCCCCTAGGTATCCTTAATATCTGGTAGAAATGATAATACTGGCATCAGACTCTATTATGTTAAAATAAAGAAGAGTGAGGGTTTCATAATATTCTCACTTTAATCATCGTCTCACCACTTTATATTTCAATGTCTGACTTCAGGAGAGCCCCTTCCAGTGTTACATTAAGAATGTTTAAAAGAAACAGTAAAGTCCATCAGACTTTATCTTCTCCACCAGGACATAACCATCCACCCAGTAGAGTCTATATGTTCTACAGCAATTTAATGCCTTGCCTAAAATTTGCAAGCACCTCACTCGTTCTTTCTACTTAACAGGTAAAGAAATGGCTGATACGTTGGGTGATTCCTTTTCTATTATATTTGTAAAATAACATTTGGTTACATGTTTTATACTCATTTTTCAAGAGGCTGAAGTAATCAGCCTCTTGAAACCCAGAGAAACTTGTTTTTAAAAATAAAAATAAGTAAATGAAGAACCTATGAAGATATTAATAGTTTTCCTTGATCTTAAATTTTCAAGCACTATTCTAAGTTTTTTGGGCACCATGATCACTGATGTCTACAGAATTACTGTTACTTGTACTTGGCAGGATTCTCACTGTCAGTTGTATAGCGTGAGGCTGAACAAGAAAGAGAAGCAAAGGGGAAAAAAAATTGGCAGCAACAGAAGGAAATCATCTTGTTCTTAGCCTTCACTTATATGACTTAGGGAGGTAAAGGGACAGTCATCAGAGTGAATAAAAATAAGAGGTGACTTTTTGCAGGAAATCCAGATTCTTTTTAATTTAAGAAAGTCAATTCAATTGACCTTGAAACAAGATTTATGTACATTAGAGGTAAAACCATTAAAGGATCAGAAATGTGATCAATTTTAGGAGAAAGTTTAAGACTTCAAACATGGCATTACTTATAAATATACAATATGTGTATTCATACATGCAAACATATTCTGAACATTCTGATGGGAAAAAAATGTTGTTTATACTTTTTTAGATCAGTTCCAAAATTCACTTAGGAAAACTCTTAGAAGCTCTTAGAGATGAAAACTCTAATAAGTGAAGCCTAATTTTCATGAATACCTGTACTCAAGGACTATTTGACCTAAATTACACAACACATTTTGAGCTTTGTAACTCTTAGAGTGCATATAATTTTTAATTGACTTTTCTTTGGCAATATCAGTATGTTTGTATTATATTCATGGGACTCCCTCTGCTGTATAACTTAACACATGAAAATTCTTGTTTTACTCTTTACCAAGGTTTCCTTGCAGCCTGATGGATAAGGTGTCTATTTATGGAGTACAGCAGAATGCTTTGGATCAAATCATGTTTATATTGAAAATGAGGTCATATTGGGTTGTGTGATATGGCTAAATAATCATTTAACTATTTTTTCCAAGCCAAACACAGAGTAATTAGGTTTAGTAACATGGCTTCCTCCCTAAGATTCATAACTCAGACATAGTGGTTGGGAACAATATGGGTAGACATTGTGTATGTTTTTCTTAAGCATTTAAATGAATGGCATTTTTTTTAACTAGACTGCATTTTAGATACTATTTAATTTTACTTTTGTTTTTACTTGTGATAGTATTTAGGAGAATATTTTCCAAATAATTGTCTAAAATTAAGTGATACCAAAATTTATCACTCAAGTTATAAAAGTCACATTATTATTGATAATCAATGAATTGGAGAATTCTGGATAGTTATTTAAACAGTGACATCCTTAAACATCTATTAGACTATTTTGAAGTAGAATTCTAGATATTTGATGGAAGTTTTGATTTAAAATATATTATCATATTACCCCCCCCATTTCCCATCCCCCCCAAAAAAATCATTGGACTGCTCTAATCCCAATACAATCTGTTCCACATGCTTGTGTTACTAATGTATCTATAAGACCTAGTTTGGTGTTCAAGGACTAGGACACTCATGCTATATCTAGGTCTATTTGTTTGAATTTTGTTAAAACAATAAACTTAGATCAGTCAATAGCTTTATATTCAAACAATGCCTAATTTTTCACTTTTTAGTTTGTATAAGTTTAGACACAAATTTTTAGAATATAGGTATAAAATATTCCACTAAAGAATTAGGATATTCTTATTTCTCTTTCTGAGATTATGGATTAAAATTATAACTCCTTTTAAGATATGAAATTTTGCTAAATGTTTCACATTGTTGAGTTGACCATGTAAAATATTTTCATATTTTATCTTTGGTACACTAGATAATATTTCCATTCTACATTTATCCCCCCAAAAGGCATTATATTGTAGCATATCATTATATAATTTCCATATTCATCTTAGGTTTAGTAATGATATGACTCCCAAAATATGATATTGTCAAATTGTGCTGACTGTGAAATAAAAATGCCTTTTAGGCCATCCATGAACAGCTGTATTGAATAGCTTGACATCTGTGAAATCAAAAGTGTATTTCGAATTCAACTTTCAAACCACAGAATTCAAGTAAGCAAAAACTTACCATGTGTTAAAAACACTTGAAACTCTTCCTCTTGTAACTGTTTATCTACATTTTTAAAACTCTGTTTACATTGTAGTAACAGCTGTGTTTAAAAGGGACATGACAGAGCAGACTAATTTATAATGCAAAACTCTATTCTAAAAAAAAACTTATGTTTGAAAAAACACTTCAAAAGAGGGCAAAAATGATTAAAATAGACACAACCATTTGTTTAAACTATGACTTTCTCAAGAAAAAACAGCCTAATGTAAACTGGCCTATGCATGTTCCGAGCAGCTGTTCTGTGTAACAACTCTACAAAACCTTTTCCTTTGGGGGATGGGCAGAAAGAAAATGAGCAACTGACCATAACAAAAGGTCATTGCCATTTAAGAAACAGCACAAATTAAGGATGAAATACTAAAAGTTTTTGAAGAGTTCCGAGTTAGTCAAAACTAGGGGCAAGGAGACAGAGCCAGTGACCATCACTAAAGTAAGTAATCTTACAATTGGAAAATAAAAAAGTCACCCTTGACCAGCACACTTTCTCTGGGTTTCTAAGGGAAAACCAAAAGAGTTTTTTATAATAAAAAATCCAAATAAATGTTTTGTCTATGTTTTATCATATCATAGCTAACCTTTTTTTCTTACACCCTTTCAAAAAAAATCATCATTGTTTGGGCATCATGATCCATCATTTTAATTGGTTTCTCTTGGTGTTTGACACTGTTGGCCATTCTCTTTTATAAAACTCTCAGTTTCTTTGGTTCCCACAATGCCATTTTTCATCTGACTTCTTGACCAATTCGAAGGATCTAGGCCAGTGATGGCGAACCTTTTGAGCTCAGCGTGTCAGCATTTTGAAAAACCCCAACTTAACTCTGGTGCCGTGTCACATATAGAAATTTTTTGATATTTGCAACCATAGTAAAACAAAGACTTATATTTTTGATATTCATTTTATATATTTAAATGCCATTTAACAAAGAAAAATCAACCAAAAAAATGAGTTCGCGTGTCATAGGTTTGCCATGACTGATCTAGACACAGCACCTTTCCCTCTGCTTTTTCCCTATATGTCCCTTTAAGTGTCACCTGTAGCCACCTTCCCTTCTCAGATGTAGCAAAATGGTCTCCTGTACCCAAAGGAGGAGAGAAAGCAGTTTCCCATATCTCACTCTGCCCTGCCATGCAGCTGGCCATGTGCCCAGCTCTTCAGGAATTAGTTGAGAGAGCCATACTTACAGAGTCCTGTGTGGACTAATGACAAGGACTAGGAAGGAACAAGGATGCTTCATCAGATGCCAGCATGGAAAGTGGACAATCTCAGAACTGCCTCCCCAATCACACATTTCCATCCTGGAAATGTAGACACAACTCCCAAGAAAGAGGCATGAAATCTCAAATAGATTAAGTTAGAGTTTCCACTGCCCAGCAGAATAAGGGCCAAAAATAGAAAATAAATTCAGTTAGAGAAACATGACAACAGTTCCATTTCACATGTGACTCTGTCAAATGATATTCCAGCCATTCCTAGCACTGTGCCTGGAATGTAGTTGGAGTTCAAAGGACATGGTTTCCTTTTCCCTGTGGAGGGTCACCAACTCTCATGCAGTATTATCTCATGAGTTAAATTGGTTGGACTCTCATTCATTCATTTATTTACTCACACAACAAAGTTAGTTTAAATACTCTGTGCCAGGCAGTATTCTAGGCACTAAAAATACAATAACACATAAGTGAAGTTCCAGCCCTTTAGAGACAGAGACAGCTGGAAAATGAATAGAATAGAATAGAATAGAATAGAATAGAATAGAATAGAATAGAATAGAATAGAAAAGGAAAGGATAGAAAATGAAATGAAAGGAAAGGGAACGGAAGGGGAGGGGAGGGGAGGGGAGGGAAAGAAAGAAGGAAAAAAGGAAGGAAGGAAGGAAAGAAGGAAAAAAGGAAGGTAGGAAGGAAGGAAGGAAGGAAGGAAGGAAGGAAGGAAGGAAGGAAAGAAGGGATGAGGGAAGGAAGGGAGGAAGGAAAAATCAGAAATGACACATGTAAGGGGATTAAAAAAAAAAAGCAAAGTATTAGAGAGCGATGGAAGGCAGGTATCTCACTGTCTTGGCCATAGTGCTCAGGAAGGGATCTCTGAGTAGGTGAAGTTAACACAGAGATCAGCCTGAAGTTGGGGAATGGAACTTGGAGATCTGTGGAAAGAACACTTCAGGCTGGGGAGCCTTGAGAAGCCCTCCAAACCAGTTATTCTCTAAAAGCATAACCCACATTAACATGTGAAGGAAGAAATCTGTAATCTTAATGTGAATCCTAACCACTCTTTAGGTTTTTATTTATATACTAGTGACCCAGTGCGTGAAATTGGCTTCAAGCCCCGCCCTCGGTCCTGCAAGTCGCCTTGGGCTGGTCCCGCCTCCTCCAGATGCCTCCCCCTTCTGCCCTGTCTCTGGAGCAACATGGTGGCTCCGCCCTGTCATGGCGCCAGAGGAGAGCATGGAAGCCTCCCGCCTGCTGTGCTGTGCTCCTTCCCCTGGCAGGGGAGCCACGGGGCACTCTGAGTGA
>NW_006295054.1:1723386-1735267 GCF_000327345.1 Myotis davidii
GATGAGAAAAAGAAGGCCTTAAGAGAAAAACCAGCAAAATGGGCAAACTTGGAGCAGAGGCTTAAGACTTGGATTATGGAGCAGCGCCAGAGTGGCTATGTGTGTCAATCAAGCTTATTCAGTGTCAGGCAAGAACGTTTGCAAGTGAAATGAACATTGTTGATTTTGCAGGACAGGCAAAATGGTGCTTCATTGTCTTGAGGAGAGAAGGGTTGGCCATGAGAACACAAACAAAGTTAGCTCAGAAAAAGCCACCAGTTTATGAGGATGATTTCACATATATAGACAGTGACTCAGAAGACAACAGTGATACAATAGAAGTTGAAGAGGGTGATATGTCTGAAATTAATAGTGATGATGAAGAGAGCAGTGATGTAACAGAAGCTGAATAAAGTGATAGGCTGCATAATATCATAGTACTGGTATGTAAACATTACCTGCGGTAATTACTAAATAAAAATGTGTGCTGTTTTATGTTTAAAATGTTGATTTCTTAATTTTAGGTTTGAAAAGTGGCGGGAGGGGGGCATCTTATACATGGAAAAATATGGTAATTGTTTTGATTCTAAAGTCCCAAACCTAATTAACTTATTTCTGAAAGAGGCAAACTGTCCTCCTGGGAAGCACTTCATCAGTAGAGTAGATAACTATGTACATGTAACGTGTATCTATATCTGTGTCTGGCTTTGTTTATAATTGTATTACATACATATAAGGCTTCAGCTTATGCACTCCCAAGTTTATTTTATAAACCAACTGGATCAAAGCACCTACTCATAAAACAAAATGGGGGGAATCATTTTTGTTACTATCTTATAAAAGAGATGTCAAAAAACTCCCCCAAAGGTAAATTAATTCTAAAAAGCATACAATCTTATTTTATTATTTGGAAAAACATCAAAATATTTCCACTACTTTGTAGAGTTTCCCTAAGGTTTTTCTCTTTGAAAAGGCCATCCCTCCCTCCCCCAAAGTAAAAGTTGATGATGGGTTACAAATGTCAATACAGTCCTTCCAGGATAACTGACATATCCACCACATTTTAAAAGGTTATACCATGTAAATTTTATTTTAAAAGAATTGCAAACAACTCTTGGCTTTGTCTATAGTCAGGGCTATATAGGTTTTTTTTTAAGTACGGTGTTATGATACTATTTTATAAAGAGAGAGCCTACATATTCTGATGCCTAGTAATACGGATATTTATCAGTTACAACCCCCTCACAATCTTCATTTTATGATTCCTACAGTGATGGGTACATTTTTAATGACTATATCAATCATAATAAAAATATATGCTTTAAAGCCTTTGCAAGTAAGATAGCTATCATCAGTCATCTTCCACTGAAGGGAGTCATCTGAAATGTCTTGCATAATTAGAATGGCCATCTGCCCGTTTGCCTGGACAGTCCTGGTTTATGTCTACTGTCCTAGTGAACAGCAGTGCCCGCACTGACTTTCAAGGAAGTCCTGGTAAACTATGGTTATTCTGAATAACATTGATTGCAGACTAGTTATAGTGAAGAAATTTGCCAGTTTAGTGTTTGGTCTGGGACAGGAAGTACCATCAGTCACTAAAAGCTGGACAATATGGTCATCACAGTGTAGAATATTTAATTATTTAAAGGACTTCCTCTGGGAACCAAAGACTCACTGAGTAAGGAAGGAGGGTCAGAGAAGAGGTGGTTTGAGGCCAGGCCGGCACCAGCATAGCAGCATCAACACAAGTACAAGACAGGCTTTTACACATCTATTCTCTTTCAGAATCATGAAATTGATGCTTGTGAATGTATTTCTCCGGCTACATTTTACCTTTATGAACTAGCAGAAAATTGAAATTTACAGCAACTAATCATTTCCACTTTATTTACTACTAGGAGGAACAAACATTATTAAAAATGAAGACTTCTCAAAGGATGTGTCAAACCCCATGAATTAATCTTCACCCCTGTAAATATTCAATTATATAGGAGAAGACATTTAGTAATCTTATATTTTCTAGTTCTATACTTTCCCACATAGTAGAATTGTTCTTCAGAACAGCATTTATGGTTAGCATTAGAAAGATATTTAGGATTTTTAGAAACGGAGGGCACATAAGTTTTGGAAAAAAATGAACTAGTTTTATTACTGCAGAGCTTCTCAGAACCTTTAATATTCTAAGATACACAGTGAATCTAGGAGATGAGTATGACATGAAACATTTCCCAAACATGTTTGTCCACTGAGTTCTCTTTTTTCTTAACATCCTGCTGGTCTAATGTCTGTGTAACACGTTAGGGGAAATGTCTCTTTAGAATAACGTCTTATTCCTCACAAATCCACATGGAAAAAATATGTCACCTCTCTGTTAATGGTTTTAAAATTACTTAAAAATGCATTCATGAAAAAATTATAAGAAAGTGCACCTACATGTATTCATTCATTTCTTCTGCAAACACCAATTCAGTACCTACTATGTGCTACATACTTTTTCAGCCACTGGCGTTGTAGCAGTGAACAAGACATGCAAAGTCCCTGTTCTCAGGAAGGTTACTTTCTCGTGGGAAATAAACAATGCGTTTACACAAGCATGTATAAAAGAGTAATTGTGTTAGGGTGCTAATACTGTGAGACTTTTGTTCTTTCTTTGAATTTTCCCTAATGTGGGTACAGTACATCTATAAATTCACTGTGATTATAATCAACATCTAAAATTATTTTTGTGTGTGAAACAATAAGTTGATCCCAAATTTTACCTAGGAAAACAGAAAGTCAAAGAGAGTCATGATGATTTTGAAGAGTAAGACATTTCCCCTAAAATATTAAGGAGCTATGAAGTTATAAGCACAGGGATAGAAAGTAAACTAATGACCCTACCTGGTTTGGCTCAGTGGATAGAGTATCGGCCTGTAGACCAAAGGGTCCTAGCTTCAATTCCTGTCAAGAGCAGGTACTTCAATTGGGTTGCAGGTTCCTTCCTGGACTGGGCCCTGGTCAGGGTATATGTAGGAGGCAACCAATCAATGTGTTTCTCTTACATCGATTTACATTGATATTTCTCTCTGTCTTTCCCTTTGTCTTATACTCTCTTTAAAAATCAATGGAAAAATATCCTTGGGTGAAGATTTAAAAAGAAATGTAAACTAATGGCACAAAATAAAGAGTCCAGAAACAAAGACATGCATACATGGAAACTTAGTGAGTGTAGAAATGGCACTGAAAATCAGTGAAAGTCATGGACTTATTATTCAGTAAGTAGTGCTAAGACAACTGGTTTCCCAAATGGAAATATAAATTGAATCACTGCCTCACACCATACTTATGAAAGGAACTTAAGGTAAAATAAAGAACTAAATATGAAAAGAATCACTATAATCTTTAGGGGAAAATATAGAATATCCTTATGACCTCACTTTGGAGGAATATCTTAAATTATAAGTTCAAACCATAAAAAATAAAGATTAATAAGAGTAACTATATTAAAATTTAAAACATATGTGAACAACTCCATCATTAAAATACTAAGATAGTACAGATTGTGAGAAGATATTAACAATGCATAAACTGACAAAGAATTAATACCCACAACACATGGAGAACCCTCCCCAAACCAATAAGAAAAATTCAAACAAACAGAAAATGAGCAAAGGATAAAAACAGATTATTCAGAGAGAGAAAAAGCAGGGTGGTCAACAAACATCTGAAAAGATGCTCAACCTTATTAGTAATTAGAAAAATGTAAATTTAAATCACATGAAGGTAGCATTTTATAACCATCGTTTTGTGGAAAGATTTAAAATTTGACAATGCCAAGGGTTAGTGAGGATGTGAAACCATGGGAACTATTACCTTGGTTGAATGATCATGCCCAGTTTCTGCTCCTGGATGTAGACTATAGAAATCCTGGGGCAGGTGGGCAGTGGGCATATGTGAGACTGCCAGAGCAGCGTGTTTATCACTGTGGAGATTGAATGTGACCTACGTGTTCACGAGCAGCCTTTAGTAGAATGTTCAGATAAACTTTGGATTAGTCATCCAAAGGCGTATTCCACAGTAGTGAAAATTAATAAACTAGAGATTCATGTATTGACACAGATAAATATAAAAAACTTAACAAGAAAACTCAAAAACGTAACATAGAAAAAAGCAACATTCAAAGAGATACAAAAGTACTAGCATAACTCTCATGTAAAAAGTAAGATATAAGCCCGGCCAGCCTAGCTGAGTGGAATCTGACGGCTTCCTTTTTTTAAGTTTGATTTTAAATTTTAAAATATAAATATGATTGAAAAATACAGCATCGAAATATGAATCAGGAGGTCACGGTTTGATTCCCCATCAGGGCACATACCCGGGTTGCCAGCACGTGGGGTGTGCAGGAGACAGCCTAATCAATGATTCTCTCCCATCATTGATGTTTCTCTCTCTCTCCCTCCCTCTCCCTTCCTCTCCAAAGTCAATAAAAATATATTTTTTAAAGTAAAATATAAAAAATAATACTAAATATTGTTTAGAATAACATACATATAGACTCAAAGTATAATTTCTAGAAACAATCTGATAGGGAGAAAGGAGATTATGATGTGGAAGAGTACACAGGGAACTTCAACTGTATTTGTCCTTCTTTTTGTAATTGGATGATGGGTTCATAGATGTTGGTTTTATTATTTTTGTACTTTTAAATATGACTGAAATATTTCATTAGCAAATGTCATGAAAGAGAGTAAATGGATGGTAACATCCCTCAAAATAGCGTTAGCCAACACTATATTCTTCTTTGGTATTTCTGTTTAATAATCTCCCAGAGTACTAATATTTTCTTTTTGGGTTCATCTAATTGCCAGTGAAAAACATTTAGAACCACAATTGCAATACCTTAAAATAAGAGAGAGAGGGGGGAAAAAACCTGCATTAAATAGTTTTCTCTCTCAAACGTGAGCAAGTCAAAGGAGATTACAACTTCATTTCATTCAGCAGTGTGCATGCATACACACACACACACACAGAGACTTTTGTACAGATATGAAGAGTAGAAATTGCCAAGGATTTGGAATTCAGAGGGCAGGGCTCGGGTCCAGCCCCGCCTTTCCCTGAGGGTGTGATATGAGGCAAATCATTTGAACTCTGTGAGCTTGTTTCCTCCTCTATAAAATGAGGATAATGAGAGTATCATCCTCACTGAATTATCATGAGGATTAAAAGTGACTATAGGAGAAAGTGCTTTGTAAGTAGTAACTCATTTCTCTACCAGTTGAAGGCAAAAGATGCTTGTCACAGGAAACTTGCCTTAAGGGTAAAGGCAACATGAACATAAAAACAATAGTAAGCAGTAAGAAAGGAAGAAAACAAAAACAGAAACCAAAAGAAAGGAAAGTTTAATTGTAGTTGTGACTATCAGGACTGTAGGGGGCATCAGGGAGGGTCAGGGTCTGGGATGATCAATGGCTTTGGCTGGGCCTGGGGGCTTGGTGTTTAGATCTGGGAGGGTTTTTTTTGTTTTTTAAATAAGTTTTTATTCATTTTTAGAGAGAGGGGGAGGGAGAAGGTTAGAGGGATAGAAATATCGATGAGAAACATCATTGATCAGCGGCCTCCTGCACACCCTACTGGGGATGGAGCCTGCAACTGGGGCGTGTGCCCTGATCAGGAATCCAACCAGCGACCTCTTGGTTCCTGGGTTGACACCAACCACTGAGCAACACCGGCTGGGTGCGAGTTCTAAGTAAGGGGAAGAGAACGCAGTCTATTTGCAAAATAGGAATTGTTAACGTAAAATACATTCAAACCTGTAAAGAATTTTTGTGAGTTTATTTAAGCCAAACTGTTGATAATTGCTAGGAAGTAGAATCTCAACTTATTGGGATAATGCTCTGGAAAATGGCAGTTTTCCACCTTGTTTTACACATGACAATCAAAGGAGGAGACTTAGGTGGGTTACATGAAATCTATTGGTGATAGATTAGGGAGGCAGGAGAAAGCAAATCAGGAAAACCTCTACTATTGGATAAAAAGTAAAACGATAAACACATACTTCTTTTACTTAGGTGGGTACAGGATAGTTAACAGTCAATAATTAACATGATGACAATAACAATGAAGGAATTTATGGTCTCAGTCCTGGCACCCAGGCGCATTTGGTTGTGCCTTGAGAGGTCCGAGGGAAAAAGGGAAGTTACAAGTTACCCTGACATTTCACAGGAATGTTATCTTAGATGCAAAAAAAGACAATAGTCTCAGTTAAGGTGAAGATTGACCTTTGTCAGGGAAGATACTGGCCTGGGACATGACCACCCACCATAAACTGCTTTTAGTAAAGTTTTAACTTCAGACCATCCTTTGTGGTTACTTCAGGTCTCTGAGTTTGCAAAACCTCCATGCAGACCTTCCCTGAGCTAGTCAGGTTAGTATGTAGCTTTCTTTTCATTCACAGAATGATAGGCTTAATTTACCCAACTTGGTTAGGATCTTTTTAGCATCTTTCTAATCATGTTTTTAATTAAGGGTGGAAGGCTTTTCTTGTAGGTTAACCTACCTTTAAACTTACATAAAAAAAAAAAAAAGGACTTGGTAAACAGCCAAAGCTGATATTTGTAGCTGGCAACGATGTTATCATCAGGGTGCACAGAACTTGCCCTTAGCAGCTGTTTTATTAGGTTCACAGCATCTTGTCACAGATCTTGGTCCACAGCTTTTTGATCACCACAAAGGTGATCACCACAACTGTGAGAAATCTCATCTTTGCTTTGTCAACACCTCAGAATTTAAATTTACTGCTTCTAAATCTACCCATAAAGGAACCAACAAACATGTTATGATATTTCATTGACCCAGCATGACTTACCAGACCTTGAGTCAGGTATCTTGGCTTAAATTTCATCTACTTTACTCCCCACCTCCTCACCCCCGCTTTTTTAAATTGAATTTATTGGGGGTAACATTAGTTAATAAAATTGTATAGCTTTTAGGTATACAATTCTATAAAACATCTTCTGTATATTGTATTGTGTGCTCACCACCCCAAATCAAGTCTCCTTCCATCACCATTTAAATCCCCATACCCTTCCTACCACCCCCCACCTTCCTTTCCCTCTGATAATCACCATGCTATTGTCTGCTTTGCTTGTTGTTTTTTTTCTGAATCCCTTTATCTTTTCCACAAGCCCCACAACCTCCCTCCCCTCTGACAGCCATCAGTCTGTTCTCTATCTATGATTTATTTAAATGCTCTCTGTTTTTTAAACAATTATCTTTAATTCTTTGTTTTAATCTACACAAAATATTAGGTTGAAATAACTAATTCTGCCTGGTTTTATAGACAATCTATGGCTCCCACTGGATTCTGCTCAGGAGTAATGTGAACCAAGAATCCATAATACAAAACCGTGTGGCTAAAAAATTTTTCTGACTTCAATAACATGAAAAATGTTACGCGGAGATTTTTGTTTATAGTGAAATGTCCTGTCATCACACTCCTTTCATTAAGTGGTATGAGATATATGTTTTTACATAAGTTGTCATTACTTTGTTGAAGATAAGACAATATTGAAATTTAAGATAACTGATTTTCAAATAAAATCAATCCTATTGATAGGTTTAGAAACAAAAGAGCCTCACATTTATGTTACTGCCTTCTTTTTGTTATGGGAGGGGAGGTGGGAGGAGCTGGTGTGTGAAGAAGGGGTTGTTTTTTGTGGAGACAAGCCTAGTATTTCAGGGAAATAAGAAAGTGGTAACAGATGTAGAGTCAAGGTGAGAAATGGCGCATACTTCTCCCTCCTTCCCGCTTCCCACTTCAAGTTACATTCCATCGGGGATACTTTAGACCTTTCCCCAACATTTTAGTTACTGAAAATAAACCTGGAAATTTTGGTCTGCTTACCCTCTGGTTGGGGCACTAAGAATTAAGCCTTTCTTAGTAAGTTCTTGTGATTTACTTATACAGTAAAAACTAACCATAACTCAAGCACCTCATAGTACATTATAGGTCAAAATACATCATCTAATTCAATTTTATACTTAAAACCGACACTGCCTACCTCACCTCATGTCTACCACCCACCTCGCTAGTTTCCCTTTCTTCAGCCTTACCCAGTCCTTCAAGTCTGGACCAGCCTGACCCTGCTTTCCAGATCTGCCCAAGAGTTAATTTAACAGCCTCGGTTTCCTTTCTTTAGAGCTCAACATGCCATCCTCCCACTCAAGGTCCAGGGGTAGACTGCCTTACTGCATGGCTCCCACATCCCACACTCCTGCCTGCTGTCAATCATATCTGATACTTGAGACCATGGCCCCTAGTTGTCCAAATTGTGCCCCCATGCAGCTCACTCCATTCACCCATCCAAATGATAGCACTAGGACACTTGGACTCTATTCTGAAATTCCCAGCCTGTTGCCCTGTTCACTTCCTCAAATCTCCTTGAGACCTGGCACACGATCCTAAATTCCAAGCTGGGGCCAGAGCCACTGCACTGTACTCTCTTCGTGAAGGTCCTCTCAGTAGTGCTAGCGGTCTCGCCCCAGAGTCTCAGCCTGGCTATGGGAGATACGAGCTAGGACACTTAGACTCTATTCTGAAATTCCCAGCCTGTTGCCCTGTTCACTTCCTCAAATCTCCTTGAGGCCTGGCACATGATCCTAAATTCCAAGCTGGGGTAAGGGCCACCGTATCGTACTCTCTTTGTGAAGGTCCTCTTAGTAGTGCTAGCAGTCTCGCCCCAGAGTCTCAGCCTGGCTATGGGAGATACGAGCTAATGGAGCAGTTTCCCTTATTGCCTACCCATTTCCCCAAGACTCCTGTTAGTCTGTTCCCCCCAGCATCATCATGAACTAAGCTTCCTAACTGCTCTTTTCCCACCTGACTCCCCCCACACACACACACACCAGGTTAAGATTATGACTAAGCCTGATATGTGCCTCAGACACCAGTGTCCACACATGGCCATTGTTCCTGGTAAAGGAGTGTCCTTCCTTCCCCTACTCTGCAACATGTGCCAGCACTCCTCATGCAACATTTACCCATTGGTGGTGGTTAGGTGCTGGTCATTGTCCTAGTTGATGGAGAGGCAAAAAAGGCAAGTTCTGGACATGAAGAGGTTTACAGACTTTATCTCTATTGATGTCCATGTTCACAGTTAATTTGTGAAGCATCTCTCTCATTAGATTGCAACCTATGTGCTATGCAAAGGGAATAACAACAACAGGGTCTTACAGAATTGGACTCCTAGCCAAGTGTTACCTTAAGAAATAGTTTAGTTATTTGATAGTTCTTTTATCATTAAAAAAAGGAAGTATCACATAGGATTCTCTGTATAACATGTAAATGAAGGAAAAAGTATGAGAATATAGCCATCCAAACACATGTAGGTTTATACTGATTCTCAATAGAGGTGGAACTCCCCCAATGGAGGGCATTTTGGAAATTTGTGGAGGTGATTTTTGTTTTCACAGTGATTGGGGATACTCCTAGCATATGGTGGAGCAGGCATGCCAGATGTCCTACAGTGAGGGAATAGTTTGCCCATTGAGAAAGCTGAGTTTTGTACAACTTTTAAATATCCCAGCAAATAGTTACATAAATTAAACATCCATATATATAAAAGGCTAATATGCAAAATGTCCCCCCGGGAGTGCGACTGAGAGGCCAGGAGTTCAATTGCTTGCTATGATGAGTGCTGACCACCAGGGGGCGGTGAGGAATGAAGGAAGGCCCTGGCCAGCAGCCAGCAGCTGGGGAAGAAAGGTCCAGCCAGTAGCCAGAAGGCCCCGATTGGTCCTGATCGACGGCCAGGCCTAGGGACCTACTGGTGCACACTTTCTTGCACTGGGCCTCTAGTTTGTTTAGAATTATCTGAGCCTAAAACCTAAAGCTATTTCTATATAGACTCTTATAAACAGAGTCCAGCTCATTTGTAAAAATATTGAACTTTACTTTTTACACATTGACTCTGTATATCTTCTTGAGATTTTTCTTCTACTTATATTAGGATTAGTTTTCTCTTTTTATTATGACATATACATAGCTTGTTATTACTTATCTTAACACTTTTTATTGTTGTATCCATTTGTACTTTTCCTCTGTTATTTTTCTTCATTCTTCTTGTAAAGAATGGCTTTTGACTTTCTTAATAACAACCTTATTCATTATAAATAAGTATAAACATATAACCACCTTATTATGTCTTTTAGTGTATAGATGCCCATGCATTTACACTTGGAGATGTATGATTTTTATTGGAAATTACTTTCCCTTAGTTCTCCTCTATATAAAACAGTTAGATGCTGTTGTAGGCAGGTAGGCTGTATTACTTCTGAAGTGTACTTTAGAATAATAAAGGAGATTGTTATAAAAAGAGAGCATTGGATTTGATAGGGTTGTTTCAACTGCTCTAGAGCCAGCAAACTAACAAATAGTTTTACCCTGGAAAGAGCTTCCTGCAAGGCAAAAGTGGAACTCAAAATAATAGCCCACATAGTGCAAGCACCAACCCACTCATAAATGACAACTGGAGCAGAACCACTGCCCACCAGTGAAATATTAGCCTTGTTTGAAGACTCCTAGTTCATGGTGGTGACTCATTTTAACAAGGCACTGTTATGTCCTGCCTCCCCACCTAGGGCAAGGTAGGTTTTGATCTCAATGCTCCTATGTGTTATCCCATTCGATCCTTTTTTAAAAAGCACTATCAGGAGATATTATCACCAACTTTACAGTTGAAAATCGTGAAAAATTGAGAAATAAAAAGGTTATACAGCTAGCAAGCAGCAGAGCTGGGATTGTAGCATACTCTGCCTCCTTAAAAGCCATACTTGCCCTGGCTAGTATGGCTCAATTGGTTGAGCAACATCGTGTGCATGGAGAGGTTGAGGCTGGTTCGATTCCTGGTCAGGGCATATACCTCAGTTTCAGGCTCCATCCCCAGTAGGGAGCATGCAGAAGGCAGCCAATTGATGGTTCTCTTTCATCAATGTTTCTCTCTACATTTCTCTTTCTCTCTAAAATCAATAAAAATGTATTTTTTTAAAAAGCCATACTTGACCACCCTGACTGATTTCATGTTCATTTATACAACTAGTACACAATGAACATAGCAGAAAGCACATTTGGTAGTTCATTATGAATAGCACTTTTGATCAAAACAAGAAATACAAATGATATAACAATAGGATTTACAACTATCTGATAACATTTGGATCTTGCCAATGTGGGCCTTATTGCAATCTAGCAAGCATAAAGAGACAGTTGCTTATGGTTTCACACATTCATGTGATCTTAATTTACTATTCACCTGAATTATAGTAATAAGGGGAAATAATACATTTTAGCAGGTACTGATTAAATTCTGTGAGCTCCTTGAAGACAGGGGATCTCCATCTCCCCAACTTCGGTGCTAAGCACAGTGTCTAGTACAAAATATGTGCTTAATAGATGTCTACTGGTGACATAACATTCTGCATGTCACCAGTCAATGAGAAAGGGTATGTAGTTCTCTCATTTCCATTCTCTTTGGCCTTGAAATCTCAGGTGTTTGTTGTCATAAACTCCTGTGGAAGGATCAGGAGAATATCCATACATTCACTCATGCTCCCAAGAGTTGACTCCTTGGGCTTTGCAAGTGCATATAGCTGAAGGATTATTTGGGAGGTAACTATAAGGATGAATAACTAGCAAGGCAGCTTTGGGTAAGAGAGGCTATGAGAATAAGTATAAATTCAATAAGGAAGGAAAAGAGATAGCATTCCCTATATATGAGATTCCAAGCTCTACAAATTCTGCAACTATTTTTGTTGTTGGAATTCTTCATATGTAAAGCACATGACCTTTTGCCAATTTATTTAGAAGTTAGTATGTCCTTGGATAGAAAGGAAAAATAAAATCCTAAAATTGAAGGTTGGATAAAAA
>NW_006295054.1:1736552-1753062 GCF_000327345.1 Myotis davidii
TTGGGTTTGTGTTGTAAAAACCAATGGCAACCCAAAAAAAAAAAAAAGTTCATCAACAATGTCTTTCCACCTATGGCTGATTAAAAAGGGAGAGAGTGTCTGCGTAATGATACTTCTTTTGTAGTACATGTTTCCCATCTATATCAGATATGCATCTAAGAACAAAAGTCAATTTTATGATTGCTTTACAAAACTAATTCAAGCAAAGGTGATTGTATTAGTTTCCTGTGGCTGCTGTAACAAATTACCACCAACTTGATGACTTACAACAGCTGAAATTTATTCTCTTACAGTTCTGGAAGTCCAAACAGGTTTTACTGGGTTGAAACCAAGGTGTCAGTCAACAGGACTGCATGCTCTATGGAAGCGAAGGAAGAATCTGTCCCCTTGTTTCTCCCAACGTCTAGAATTGCACTGTGCTTTCCTTGGCTCATGACCCCTTCCTTCATCTCCAAAGCCAACAATGCAGCCTCTTATTTCAGAGCTCACACTGCCTTTTTCTTCTGTCTCTATAGTCAAGTATCCCTCTTATAAGTATACTTATGACTGCATTTAGGGCCCACCAGGATACCCCCTACCCCCCATTTCAAGAAACTTAACTTAGGTCTGCAAGGTCTCTTTTATCACACAAGGCAACTTTTCACAGTTTCTAGGAGTCAGGGCCTGGTTACTTTGGGGGTTTTTTTGGAAGGGAAGGGGGGTGCATTATCCAGCTTACCAATGTGATAAAAACATATCTTCAATAGGAGACTGTGGTCGGAAGCTCTACTTCCAAATTAGACATAAGACAGAGATGATTGCATTAATAATTGAGATCACCAACTTTCCAAGATATGCATGCATGAAAGAAACAGGTAAATGCATCACAAGGAGCTGCGGTTACTTTTTATGATAACCTTGGGTCACCATCAGCATATACGCTTCCTCATCA
This sequence comes from Myotis davidii, assembly GCF_000327345.1. NCBI lineage: Eukaryota > Metazoa > Chordata > Mammalia > Chiroptera > Vespertilionidae > Myotis > Myotis davidii. The sequence goes on from NW_006295054.1 coordinate 1,737,484, forward strand.
TGAAAATTGGAAAGTGAGAAGTAGGCTAGACAGGAAGCAGAGCTCTCCAGGTATCTCTTCTATCTTCCCTAATGTTGTCAAAATAGGAATATTTGCAACAGGGTTTCAGTCATTGGTTATGCTCACTAATAAGAATGAGGATGCATTTCTTCTTTCTGTTTTCCAAGATCAGAAATTTTGATAAAATTACTATTTGAGTGGACTCGCACAATCCAGTGTTTATAATTTCCGCTGTGATGGCAGGGGAATCTGGAAAATAGATAGGTCTGATTTCTCCTCCTCTTCAACTTGAATATTGTGTGACGGTTTAATTTATTTCTCACTCACTCCCGTTCTAAAGCACTGTTATTAAATATGGGTGATAGTCTGCAGTTAAAACTCGTTGTTTTTCATTTCAGCTCCCACTATATAAATCAAATTGATGATGAACTCAGTTAACTGAATGGTTGGAAGAAAACAGATTTTGTGGAACAGTCAATAATTTCCTGCTGTTTGCAAACTCTGCATAAGAATGATGAAAAATAAACACTGATGCATAATCTGTACACTCAGCATGTGTCACAGATCCTACCAACCGTTCCTGATTCATACTCATGGATGCCAAGGGACTCAACTTTCCTCATTCTGCTTTTATAAATCTCTAAGGGGGGAATTGAACGTTTGTTATTGCATGATGAAAACCATGATTGGGCCCTCTTGATCTGACATCTTTAGCTTAATAATATGCAAAACACACTGGTCTTAGATCAGAAGGGCCTCTAAGTTTCCTTCAGATGCTAAATTTTATGATTCTCTGCTCTTATGATTGTTGACAAAAGAACAAGAAAAGAGAAACCAAGATCAGCACACCTCTCTCCTTTGCGTGTGAACCATTTGCTTTTGTTTTGGCTTGAAGCACTCACTCTTGGGAACAGATGTAGCCTCCTGTGTCACATTCTTGCCACCATCTCTACACTTTTAGTTGAGACTGTCACTGACAGGGGGACACACCTGGGAACTACAGCATTTCCCAGAACCATAACTCTAAATACCATCCTAGCAGTCTCTAAATTGCATGGGTTCCCTTGTAAGGTGAGAAACCCTGTCTGCTGGAGGTTTGTTTATCTTGCAGTTAGGAAAGGTAAGGGACTCCTTTGTGAACCATGTGCTTGGAATTTAAAAGTATAGTATTGCTGACAGAGTGCTGAAAATTCATCACATAGTGTATTTAGCATTTTCTCTCTCTAAAGGTGGTGGGCTAGGGGTGGCTCCTCCCCTCTTCCCTGTTCAGTTATTCTGACCAGGAGCAGGGGGTAGCTGCGATGACTCAGCCACTTGCTCATGAGGGTTCCCTTACCACAGGTTTGTTTGGAGGGCTCACTTCCAAAACAAAGATTAAAATGCCTTTTCTCTTTAATAGTCTCACTGAACACTGGTGCTTGTTAATGTTCAGACACTAATAGCACTGGAAAGAGTCGTTGCTTGTGTCAACTCATCAAGTAGTCTAAACAAGCCTGTTGGAGGCTGGCCAGCTCTGGCCAGTCATTGACCACAGACACGATCTGGAAGGCTATTACAGCTTGTGGAAGTCAGAGGTGGCTCTGCTTCCTGTCTAGCCCACTTCCCAGGGATTGTCCCCAGAAGCACTGGACTTGGAGGCCAGTAGGGGTTTTGTTCCCCTATAGACTCAAGATGTGCCTTATTTTTTAGCACCAAAACTGCGATGTGTGTAAAAGCTTCAGAAAAGCTAGAAATACGAACATTACCCGAAGTGATGCTTGGCAGCTGGAAGCTTATAATATAGTTATGTGGTTAGAAAGTGCTGAGAGTTTTCATCCTACTTGCATTTTTGATGAGTGGGTGGATGGATTTGTGAGAGTTCTTTTCTTTGGATGATGTTGTGTAAGTAATATGAATGGAGGGAATCTTCAAGTATGGCCTTCTGGTAACAGCAAAAATACATACATGCATATATACATACATACATACATACATACTAAAAACCCAGAAAACTCTATTGAAAATTTTTTTGTGGAGCTGCTTTTGTTTTCTAACTCTGGAGTATTCCTCAGGAGAGAAAAAAGTGGCTGTATCTGTCACATTGCATCCAAGATCCCATTCTTGTCTCATTATTTATTGGAGAACTTTTTATCGCTTACTCTGCAGGAGCCATGCTAGCTACTAGGGGTTCAAAGATGAAACCACGTGGCACATATATTTGAAATAAAGTAGTTGCTATGATGGAAAGATGTAGAAAGCAGAAAACAGAGCACCTGAGAGAGGCTGGGAAGACTTGGTTAAGGACATCCCATTAGTTTGTTGTTGTTGTTTGGTAATCCTCACCCCAGGATATTTTTTCCATTGATTTTTAAAGAGAGTGGAAGAAATGGATGTGAGAGAGACACATCCATCAGTTGCCTTCCTCACGTACCCCAACTGGGGTGAGAATCCAACCTGCAACCTAGGTACATGCCCTAGAGGGGGAGTGGATCCTGGAGACCCTTCAGTGAGCTGGCTGATGCTCTAACCACCGGCCAGGGCAGGACATTCTATTTGAACTGGAACTTAAAGAATTGTGGGGATCTGTAGGATGAAGAAATCAAGAGAACAGAAGGAGAGGGGATGTTGCTTCGGCTTAGCTTCAGGAGCATTGAGCAGGAGCCTGTATGGTTACCCAGGGAATTCAGATCCTCTCCTGCCCTCACAGATCGGGGAGGGCTTGGAGGGAGATGGGGCCAGGTAGATCACCAGGGGCCAGTTCATTCAGTGCCTTAGAAGTTGAGTTTAGATTTTACTCTTCACATGATGGCAGGTAATTGAAAAGTTCTGAACAAAAAAGTGACATCATCACATTTGCTGGTGAATAAAGAAAGCACTTCGGCAAACTGAATGCATACATAGTAGGATCCGTTCATCACCTGGCACCTAGTCACTGGGGTTGATCAGGTCACACTGAAAAAGCTACCTATCTCCCAGTCTGTCTTTCCAGCTCCATCATGATCTATAGTGGATTTAAGGAGCTTTCCAAATTTTATTTCTAGTTCTATGCAAGCCTTGGAGAGCTTTGTTGAGACGTTCCAACGTTTTATCTCTGTCTAGGTTTTATTACTTGTTTTCTCTTGCTGCTTTCCCCCAGCATCCTATGATGACTTGCTGTCTTTGAACTAGTGATCTTAAGGCTTTTCAAAACATATTCAAAAGCTATGACGATTAAAACAATGTGATATTGAAAACATGTAGCACGGGAAGAGATAGTTGATTCAAAATCAGACTCTAGTATGTATAAAAATGTAATATATGAGAAATAAATCATCAAATATTTTTTTACAAATCAATCTTTCATGAAAAAGTGTGATTAGTACAAATGATTGACAAATAACAAAATTCGATTTTATGAGTAAACAAAAAAGGCTAATCAAAGTAAAAATAAGACAAATGATACTATAAAAAAGAAAAATTAAATGTACTTCATAAAGTATAGATGAGCAAGACATTTTCTTATTCCCTGAAAGAGATAACTTTTCTGAAAAGGTTTTTATATATTAAAATATGTTTTTAAAAAATTTATACCCTTGCCATGGCCAGTGTTACTCAGTGGATAGAGCGTCAGCCTGTGGAATGAAAAGGCCAGGGTTTGATTCTAGTCAAGGGCACATACCTGGGTTGTGGGCTTAATCCCTAGTGGGGGGGCGTTCGGAAGGCGGTTGACCAATGATTCTCTCTCATCATTGATGTTTCTATTGCTCTCTTCCTCTCTGAAATCAATAAAAATATATTTAAACAATAGTAGGTATTCAATAAATACTTGACTAATAAAGAGAATTACTAAATTTTTAAAAATTAAATAAATAAAAAGTTTATACCCTTGATTTTGTGATTTTACTGATAGAAACTTATTTTATGAAAAAATTAGAGAATTAGACAAAGATTTATGCACAAAAATGTTCAGGTAGCATTATTTATAATATCAAACATTCCAAGGAAATTTATAAAATTTATCATACCAATGGTCACTCTTCTTCATAGAAATAAATATTTACTGAATCTCTACTGCATCCATTGCTTAATTTATCTCCTGTAATCTTCCCATGCTATAGAATAGGAATCTGGCGTTCAAAGGGGTTTGGTAATTCCCCCCAAACCACACCATTTTAGTACTTATCTCAGGGATGACATCAAAGCCTTGTTCTTTCCATTACATCTCACTACTTTTGTTAATACATATTTGGCAACCGTTTGCTTTAAAAATATCTGAGTAGCTCCACAACTCTTTCTGTTTTTCCAACTTTCAAGAAAACAAGATGGTTCTGCTTTTGGATTCCTGTGGTGTGGGTTGAGAGCTAGTGCCCATGGTTTGAAGAATCAATGAATTCATCTGCTTCCCAAGATCATTTGCTTCCCAATTAAAAAAAAGAATGAGCCATAAGAACGCAATGTCTCTCCTGGGGATCTTTCTTCTCTTACTTTTGGAGCAAATCTGAGAGAGAAAGCACTTAAGACACCGAGTACATCCCAGATAGGATCGGTAGTAAATATCCTCTGGTCCATTTGCATTTAGTGTTTAGAGATATTTATAGGGCTCCCTCTTCTACTCAATAGCCAGTGTGTGAGAGCTAAGGAAGTACAGCATTATCAGTGCATTGAAGATAGAGAGAGTACACTGTCTAGTGGTAGAAGTAAAGGACTACAGTTATTTCTCAACAGTCAGTGGCTTGACTCAGTCCTTACAAGAGGCACTGGTTGACTTCAGTTTTTGTAAAGATGGAAAGTGGAAGTAAAAACAAACGACCAGCCTCACCGGATCAAAGGTCCCTCAGCCTATACTTGCAAATTGCCAAGAAACACATTGCAGCAACGCCAAGTGTTGATGGTCAACTGAAAGGTCGTAAAATAACACTTGTTTGCCTCCTACTTACATTTTCTTACTTTGAAGGTGTTGGAACACTTGTTTTAGTTATTACCACGTAATGTGTTATTCTGCCATCTTTAGATAGGACCAGTGGCTAGGGTCAGCGTTGGATTTCTAAATAGTGTGAAGCAATAGAAAAGGCCTCATAAGAAAGTCGCAGTGCAATCTCACCTTTCCCAAACTCCCCCTCTTTATCCACTCCTTCTCTCTTTTCCTTTCCCTCCACAAAGAATAGAATTGTGCTTATATTTCATCAAATCCAAGGTAACACATTATAAGACTAACCAACATTTCAGGTATAATTAAAAAAGAAAAGTACTGCCAATTAAAATGACACAGAGCTTTTTTGTCAACTTAAAATTTTTATTTTGCTCTTGTTGAAAGAGTTCATTTAGCTTATTTAGACAGATTTTTCTGTTTCAAATATTGCTCTCTCTTGCATATATACACAAAAAGGAAAATGCAAGCAAAATAACAAGCTTAAGGTATTCCTAAAGCTGCTTCGCTGAGTTAACTTTCCTTAGTCACTTTTTGATTCAGATATGGTTCTCTGTTCTATCGGAAATGTTTGTGCAGCACAAGAGTGCCCACTATTATCTCTGGGATTTTCTTTCAAGTCACAGACATCTACTGCTGCAAATGCTGGTTATGGCTTGATCCCACCAGATCAAAGGAAGGTTTTCAGACAACAGCCAGGATTCACATTTCTTCCTCAGATTATCGTTTAACAGTGTGTTGACTAAAATATTGAAGGGTTGCAATTATCCAGTGATGCTTCCAGAATGTCAACCAAATTCAAGGTTGTGGGAGCAAAAGCAATGACAATTATGCCAGGACGTCCACCTGGTCAACAGTGATTATAAGGCACCATTCACTGTAAGATTTCAAAGGTGCTAAAACATAAGAAACCCAGAGGGAGAGGAGTGCATCCTAGAACGATGATATCAAGTCTGTATGCCTTAATTAGGAGTGTTTAAAAGAGCTTGGAGAGTCCTAGCAGATTCTGCTCAGGGAATAGAGTCAGCCTGTGGACTGAAGGCCCCTGGGTTCGATTCTGGTCAAGGGCACAGGCCTCCTGTTGCAGGCTTGATCCCTGGCCCCGGTCTGAGTGGCTGTGGGAAGCAACCAACTGATCTGTCTCTGTTTCTTTTCTTTTCTTTCTTTCTTTTTTTTTTTGTTCATCAGTTTATTTTGTTCTTTATTTTATTTACATTTTTATAATTATTTATTGTTGAAAGTATGACGTATGTCCCCCTCTTTCCTCCATTGACTCCCTCCAGCCCGTTCCCGCTCACCTAATTTAGACAGGCTCTGCTAAAATAATCTCTTTTATGATGAATACAATTTCAACTGACTAAGGACCTTATTTTCAGCTGAAAACCGTAAGTTCTTTAAAGACATCTGAAACATAAAGTGACAGGTGGCATTGAGTGGGAGAAAGCTAAAAAAATAAAAATAAAGTCTGTGTGCAATTTCTATTGCATATAGGGGAATGTGGGGGTAGGGTATAGAGTTAGGGGTTAGGGATGGGGAATTGTCTTCTGACCATTATTTACTCCAAGTCTGAGTTTTGTCCTCTCATAGTATCCTCTCCAAGTGTCCTGCAAAGGACTAGACAGTGTTTGTGGGCTGACCCCGATGCCTAAAGGAACTGCTAAGGTCTTCACAAGCTGTCTCATGCCATGAGAGCCTAGGTTTACAGCAGCATCTAATTTTCATTTCATTTCAAAGATTTTGAATTTATCATTAATTCTTATAGAAATAGACCCACCTTATAAAGAATCGAGTTTGTTTTCTCCCCCCTCTAAAGTGTGACTACATCAGACAATATTAGGAATCTCCTGCTACGCCTAGGGAGGATCTGAGGAATAAAACTGATATGTGGTCGCCTGCTTCTACCTTTATTATGTTTGTTGTTAATCCTCACCAGAGAATATTTTTCCCATTGATTTTAGTTTTATAGAGACAGTGGAAGGGAGGAAGGGAGGGAGAGAGGGGGAGAGAGAGAGAAACACATTAATTGGTTGCCTCTTGCATGAGCCCTGACCAGGGCCCAGGCCAGAGAGGAGCCTGCAACCGAGGTACGTGCCCTTGACTGGAATAAAACCTGGGACCCTTTGGTCCGCAGGCTGACGCTCTATTCACTGAGCCAAACTGGCTGCAGTGGTCGACAAATTCAGTCAACAGAGCCAAATATCAACAGTACAACGACTGAAATTTCTTTTGAGAGCCAAATTTTTTAAACTTAAACTATATAGGTAGGTACGTTGCTTTTAATTTAATTAGGATACTCCTAAGGCTTAGGAAGAGCCACACTCAAGGGGCCAAAGAGCCGCATGTGGCTCGCGAGCTGTTATTTGTGGACCACGGGAGCTAGGGCAATTCCTTTATGATTCATACAGGAGTGTGGAAAGAAAACCAAAAGTCAATCAATAGCAGTATGGCAGTGTTTCCTGGTTAAAAAAACACACCAAAAAACGAAAATTCTCTGAATTAGATGGACTTGTGTAGAACAGAGGTAAGGGAAGGAAATCGAAGGAGGAGCAGAAGAATGGAGGTAAGACTTTACCTCCAAAGAGATAAAATGTTTCAAGAATAGACCTTTCCATGCTTTCATGTCTTTCAAACACACATTATGTCTGGAATTGGCTTAAATTTGTTTTATTCAAAAAAGATACTTGGTTATTAGGAATAAACTCTATTATGTTAAAACTATATCACTCTGGTCTTCTCTATAGATTTGAATGAATTTTGGTCCAGAAGTATATATCTTATTTGGTCAACTGTTGTTTAATTTTATTATGCAAAACATCCAAGTTTAAGACTGAGAATCTGACCAAAACCAGGAAGCAAACGTACAAAAGTGACAGGTTCTGTGTGAGGAACAAAACCGACAAGAATGTTAGACTCCTGATATGCAGATTATATCTTTGAATTTTTTTAAAAAATGATCTACAGATATTTTGTTCTGTGAATTCATTGAGTTTGGGACTAAAAAAAAAGGAAAATGCACAAAAATAGTCCAAACAGATGTCAAAAGGGCTGTTAATTGTAGCCACTGGTTATATGTTTATCTTCACTTCATTTTGTATTAAGACTTTGCATATAACTCATTAATTAGAATTGAAAATATAAAAATGCAGCCAAAATATTTTGTTTGGCATTTTAACAAAATATCAAGTCCCAAACCTCTGAAGATGTTTTCTCATCTAGATACACAAGTAGGAAACATGTTCTTTATCTTATCTTTTGGTTCTAAAAAGCAATCTGCTTTAAACACTGAATGATACCTTCATATTTTCTTAAGATAATATGAACCAGTTTCATATTATCTTAGTGCTGTTGTTAGTTTTCAGTCTCACTTTCTATTTTTCTGACTAATCATTTTTTTAAAAAAGAAAGACCCATAGGACAACTGCAAGTATGGGAAGAATTTAATAAAGTTATCAGCTATTTGTCTGTATTTCTGGAATACTTAAAACTTCCCTCACATTTAAGCATTTTCCCTACTGTCTTATTACACAGTAATTCTTTTTTTAACATATATTTTATTGATTTTTTACAGAGAGGAAGGGAGAGGGATAGAGAGTTGAAACATCGATGAGAGAGAAACATCGATCAGTTGCCTCCTGCACACCCCCTACTGGGGATGTTTTCCCCCAACCAAGGTACATGCCCTTTACTGGAATCGAACCTGGGACCCTTCATTCCACAGGCCGATGTTCCCTCCACTGAGCCAAACCGGTTGGGGCTACATGGTAATTCTTTAATCATGCAGGCTAATCCCTAGTCCTGCCCTTGTTCAAATTCTCACAAACCCTGACTTAATGAAGGACGAACTAGTGGGATGAATGGAGGAGATGGTACATATTGTAAAAGTGGTACTGGTGTTGGCCTGGACACTTAGCCTGAGGGAGTAAAAAGTGAAGGATAATGAATCATAATGGCAACAAACTAAAGGTCTCCAGTTGATTGAAAGGACTAACCTTTTGTCTTTGTTGGAACCCCAGCTTCTTCCAGCTCACTGTCCACCCACTGCCACATCTCTAATGACACCTGGATTGTCCTTAGTGTAATTGTTTAACTGATATCGTTTATTCTTTTTTTAAAATATATTTTATTGATTTTTTACAGAGAGGAAGGGAGATAGAGAGTTAGAAACATCGATGAGAGAGAAACATTGATCAGCTGCCTCCTGCACATCTCCTACTGAGGATGTGCCTGCAATCCAGGTACACGCCCTTGACCAGAAGCGAACCTGGGACCTTTCAGTCTGCGAGCCGACACTCTATCCACTGAGACAAACTGGTTTTGGCTGATATCATTTATTCTTTATCACCTGTCACAGCAACCATCTTTCCTCTCTTCAACTTTCTTACCACATGTGCATACCTTTGTGTGTGCGTGTGCGTGCACACACACACACACACACACACACACACCATGCATACACCCAGTGACTGATTTTTAGTGAGCCATTCTAAGGCCAAGTCTAGGGTGCTGTTAACGAAGTTTTGCACTTCAAGTTAATGAAGTTCCCTTGCCCTGGGATGAGTCCCCCTTCTCCACTTGCCTCCCTCTTCTGTGCCAGGACACAGACTTATCTTGCCTCCCCAGGGGAAATTCTGTTTCCAATAACCAGTTCCCCAGTTACCTCCCCAAGTTCAGTCCCTCCTTCCCTCGTGGACGCACAACAGTGTTATAGGTTATACAATCCTGTTAGCCTCGTCTTTTAAAGAGGTAGCATAGCTCTGGATGGTTTTTCTCAGTGGTTAAGAGTGTAGGCCCGAGGACCAAAGGGTGGCAGCTTCGATTCTAGTCATGGGCATGTGTCTCTATTGTAGGCCTGATGCGCAGCCCCAGTCAGGGCATGTGCGAGGAGGCAACCAATCGATGTGTCTCTCTCACATCGATGTTTCTCTCTCTTCCCCCTCCTTCCTCCTCTCTCCTCTCTCTAAAAAAAAAAAAAATCAATGAAAAAATATCCTCAGGTGAGGATTAAAACAAAAAGAAGAAGAAGCAGAGACAGCACAGGTATGAAGGACCAAGGAACAGGTGGCTCTTCCCCACTTGCTGTGCTCAAATGACCTGTGCGGGTGTGTGATCCTCGGCCTTAAACTCAGTGATTCAGATGTTGGCGCTCTTGATTTCTCTGTCCATGACATAGGAGACTGTATATGCTGCCAGCCAGAGGACTATGAAGAATGGTTACTCAACACACTTTGTTTTTGTTCAGACTCCCAGTACATGTAATTATTTCAGGATACACTGAAGCACTAAGCCAGACATGAAACATGTTTAGAACATTGATGCCTTTATCCTTTTTTCAGAAGTTCCGAGGCCTCCAACCTATTGAGTATATGTGGTTGGGGGTTATGCTTTTGTGTAAGGCAAAAAGCCTGTGACAGAAACCGGTAACGTGAGCGGCTGCAGGGTTTGTGTTTTCGGTTTGTGGGAGGTTCACGAGAGGTTGGGAGGGGCACCCATTACTCACTCATAGGGGTTCTCACTCAAAGTCAGGTTTACACCACAACACAACTGACCCTGAGTTGTGTTGATTTCCACTTGAAACTCTAAGTCATCTCAGGTTCATTTGACATTTGCCCCTATCTAGTTTTAAGGCTTAAGACAGGTTGACTCATAGTTTTGGGAGCCTCAGCAAACCTCTCAGTGAACTTGGACTGAATTTGAGGTCTTGATTCAGAAGTTTGGAGTTTTCATTCAGGAGCTTTGCATGATCCTTGGCTATTTCAGGCCACAGTCTGAAATCCCATCAGACTCACTTCAGACCATATGGAGCAAAGATAGAGACCGCTAGGGCTCTTACCCACCCGCCACACATTCGTTCCTATGTTTCTATATCCTCAGCGGATCTCACTAGGCTTCTACAGAGAACACTTTTTTCTTTAAAAAAAAAATAATAAAGACATTAGTCTCATGGCTGCTAGGAATGAACTGGTCAAGAAGACTATCAATTTCTTGACACTCTATTACATATGTTGAAGAATTGTTTCCAAAGTGTTTCCTTTCACTACCCTCAACAGACATGTTTGCTGCTTTTAAATCCAGTAACCACTCCTAACTGCACAATGTATTATGATCTTAAACTATTATTTCTAATTATGGTGGAGACTTTTCAAGAGGGTTTATTATATAACTTTGATTATAAAAGCAACAAAAAAATTATAGTCAGTCCTTAAAATACTCTTCTTGAATGCTGTTGATATTTGTAATAAATGAGATGATTTAAAGTTGTATATTTTTAAAGCCTGAGATTTGTACCATTGATTTTTCCCTATGCTAGTTTTCCCTCCAGTGTGAGAATCTATTTTCATTACAAGTTCTCACTCATACTGAAATGACTCTTATTTTACGGTAAATTTTGTTGCTGCTTGCAATAGTATAGGTAATCGTAGATCATAAGAAAAATGGAGCAAACCTACATAAACTAGAAAAATTTCTATTGATTTTGACAATGGGGAGAAAATCCCGTTTCCTTTGGTGAATAATGCAAATAAAGGATTTTTTTCTCAGTTATAGTGCTTTGGGGGACATCTGGCTGCTCAGTATTGGGTTTTTCCAGACTAGTGCTTTACAACTGCTTTCCAAGTTATTCCTCAAATCCTCAGGAAACAGATTAACTTTGCAGTATTTATTCAAACATATTGGAAATCAAAGTGAGTTTCAACTGGTAAAATGTCTGAATTGAAGACTATTTGTAAAAAAAAATGCATCTGGATTCCTTTTAAGGATATACGGTCATTGAAACATGGCTAATAAAGTTTCTAAGCCAAATCCTTTGAAGGAAACTCTTTCATGAATAGAAGAGACAGTTGAGAATAAATTATAATCAGCAAGTCAATTGTTTCTAATAAGTGGGTTCTTGAAAACTCTTTGTTCCTTTCAGATTTAAGATTCTCCCCAAGTCTAGTTTTCACTATTAATTTTCTGGGTGCACATTGTGTTCACAGAGAATGCAAACGTATGCTTCAACCCAGCTTCTGAATCAGTGAGATGTGTGAGAAACTGGGGGCATTGCCCAGCCCCTGGGCTGCTGCCTCACCCTCTAGTTCGGTTACCACTTCGGGCTATATTTTCTTTGTTCTCTTCCATCACCACCATATCCCAGGCAAATAAATGCATTTTGCCTCAACCACCATTTTCTCTGGTCCTCACTGAGCTCGCTCCCCCAACTCCAGATCACTGTCAAGCTTAAAGCTTCCTTCACCAGTCTTTCTTCCTCTTCCCCAGAGTTCAATCAGTGACCAAGAAGAATGCAGCCAATGCTTTTGTAACCACACCACTAACTTACCTCTCTCCCTCTCCATTTCCTCAGCCAGAATGCTGGCTCGGCAACTTACCTTTGGTTGCCTGGCTAGCACAGTCTTGCAGGGATCCTCTTAAACCTCCAGCCATGCTTCCATCAATCATCCCTTAGAGCACTGAGCACTGACCCATCTCTGATCCTACCACTTCTCTGACCCAAACCTGCCATGGCCCCTGTAGCCTGCTGAGCTCAGCACCGACTTCCTGGCCCAGCTGTTGGGAGCCTCCATGAGAACTGATTCCAGCTCTTTCCAATGTGAGCTCCTGCTCTCCCTCTGGGTAAATGCCACACTTGAACACATCAGATGATTATTTTTTCTGTTCCCCACACACACTGTGGGCCTTCCAACTGCTACACATATTCATGTGCCATTTCCCAATTTTTCTCTCAAAATCATATGCACCCTTCAGAGCCCAATACAAACATCCCAGTTTCCATAGTGTGTGGGTGTCCTTTCCAGTTATATAACATACTAGAGGCCCGGTGCACGAAATTCATGCATGGGTAGGGTCCCTAGCCTGGCCAGTGATCAGGGCCGATCAGGGCCTTCTGGCTGCCGGCTAGGGCCTCCCTTCATTTTGCGCCATCCCCTGATGGTCAGCACACGTCATAGTGAGCTGTCAAACTCCTGGTCAGTCAAACTCCTGAGGGGACCATTTGCATATTAGCCTTTTATTATATAGGATAATCACATATAGGCATATCAGACAGGGAAGCACTAGCCATATTTGTAAACAAATGATCATTGAGTGCCTTTAGAAATGTATGTATCAAGTATTCATTCACATATATCTTGTACTCAGAAAACACGCTAGAGTTCACAAAGAGCTTTCACCCATATTGCCGCATTTACTTTACCGCACAAATCCATGAGATGGGCAATATGGACAGCTGACAGATGAAGAAGCTAAGTCTGAGGAAATTGCACAGATCACCCAAGGTCATCTCTCTAAAAAGTGACAGAAGCAGGTTTCACACCCAGCTCTCGTAACAGCTCCTGGCACTTTCAACCCAATCACGATGACCTCCCTTCTAATGGGACAGAGACACAAATGAGGTGATTCCTGCAGCAGATGGGGAAAAGGGCCAGGCCGGCGTGTCAGGGGCGGTCTGTGAGAAGAGCAGTGGCGTGATCAAAGCGCTGCTGCAGGAAGATTGATCTGGTGGTGCTGGTGAGGCGGTGGGAGTGGAACACCCTGCTGGAATCCATCGCTCGCTCTTCTGAACTCGGTGGCTCTTTGTTTGTGCTCCCCATGCAGCATTTACCCAGCGCTGCACACGGGTTATTTGTTTGTTTACCTACTCCCTTCCCACACACACTCCGGAACGATTTAAGGTGGCTTTACACTGTCTTATATTTCACAACCATATTAACAAAACTTGATCTTATCTCCTCCGCTTAATTTTAAGCCTTGGAACAGCTTAAAATTGGGTATTAAACAGTATGTGTTTTTACATCTTTGGACTAACCATGTGTTTGACATGGGGATGTATTGATTGTGGATGTTCAGAATCCAGTGAATGAACGAGTAAGTGAATGAAAGGGCATCTGAGAGATTTCTGCTAACGATAGGATGAGGGAGGGACATGGTTAAATAGATTACAATATTTATACTTAAAATCATATGCAACCATTATTAGGATGAGATACATCTATATGAATTTAAATGGTAAGAAGACTATGATATATTGTTTCCGAAATCACAGAATACACATATGTATGAAAAAAACAGTGTGGGTGTGTTGTGTGTGTGCGTATGTATGTGTGTGTTGCACACTGAATTGTTAACATGGTTAACTGTTTACCTCTGGGAAAAGTAATGGGATTGGAAAACGGCCTTGTAGATGTCTTCAGACATGCTGAATGTCTGCATTTAACTTAATCCTGGAGATTCTTTGCAGCTTGTGATCAAGATCCACTTCCAAGTCCAACTTCCTTCTCTGTGTGGCCTGCCCCCCAAGCGGCCACAAAAGATGCCCCATACATGGTCTCCAGGTTTCCTTTCTGTCTTTTCTTTTCTGGGACATCTAATGGCACACCCTGGTCCCCCCTGGTTTGACTCTCCTTCTTTGTTTGGGACCACCTCCCTGGATCCAGCCGGCTGCCTCCATTCCCCAGCAAGGTTTGCACAAAACTCATTGACATTTTCACTGCAGCTCCATGAGACTTCAGTTTCAGGTGTGAAACCACCTCAGACCGGTTCTACTTACAGCAGGAAGAACTGTGGTACCATGTCCAATTCATTCCTTTCTCCATCTCCCCACCACCCCAACACCAACAACCACCATTTTTTAAAAGAAGATGATTTTCCTTAAATATTTAATGATGTTCCCTATCAATGATAAAATATAGGTATCAAGGGATGACAACTTTTTAAGCTATTAACACCCAAATGGTGATTAGAATTATGAGTTTCTTCATTAGCCACTACTCTTTCTTTTCCTGGCACTTGAGTGTTTTTCCTTTGAAAAGTACACTTTTCCTCTTAATGCAGCTATTTATTCACTCACCACTAAATATCTTCCTTACATTGCATTAAATCTCACTTATGTTTCATTCTCCTAACACTTAAATAATGACCTAAATAGGCTGGCCTTATCAGATGGCAGCTTGTAATTTAGTCTTGTGTAACCAGGTGAACCACACCATAAAATGTGAAGCTATTGAATAATCTTCAGGAACCTGAAGAGAGATGGTTCATCATCACCAGCCACTCTCTACCGTGATTTCTACCATCTTTCCATTTTCCTCCACTTCTTACTGAGCATACTGGAAGCTGAGGGGGAATTAAGCTTCCATAGCTCTCACAGTCAAGTCTGAGACCAAGAACCCTTTCCCCAAAGACCCAGTTGGAAATTGGTGCATCCAGAGTGCCTACTATGTGCTCCACAATCACCGTACCTCGTATACCTGTCCCCAGTCACATCAGGCCCAAAGTTCTGCTGATCACATGCAAGACCTGCAGAACTAAAGAGTGTATAGTGGGTAAAAACAAGAGATCACACAGGAACACTCAGGCAGATTTGTGAAGTTCAAAGTAAATGGTGCTTGTGCTACTCTTATTTCACCAAGAATTCATTTTCAAGGAAAATTCATTCTCTCTCACCTCTGTGCCCTGGAAAGGGAATCAAGCCATGGTTTTAATATTTTGTGGTTGCAGATCCCTTGAGAACTTGATGAAAACCATGAGGCCTCCTTTTCCTGGGGGAAAAAAAAAACACTTCTGTTTATATACACGAAAATTTACAATTTCAAGGCATTCGTCTACCCCAATGCTCCTTCCCAGAAGTCCTTTCTTAGATCCTAGGTTAAGAACCCTGAACTAAAGGGAGAAATCAATCTTCTGGAATAAAGTCCAGGGGA
>NW_006295054.1:1753107-1755062 GCF_000327345.1 Myotis davidii
GCTGATAGGTGGTTCTCACAGAGCTGTGTGTGAAGAGGAGGGAGGAGGTGGCATTCAGGGGAACAGTAAAAAACATGCTGGTGAAATAAAGGATCAGCAGAATGGCATTAAGCTTGTGGGTCAATCTGTGATGATACCGAGAACGAAAGCCCAGACAAAACGGCAAAAGTCCCTCCAATAGTGGAGTCAAATGTTAAAAAGGAACTTTGGTACCAGATGGGTGTGGGTGAGGCCTGGCTCTGTCTTATAGTAACTTTAGACAATTTACTCAACCCCTAAACCTCATTGTCTTCAGCTGTAACCTGAGGGTAATAACAGTTTAATGGAGATGAGGTAGTAAATGAGATACTTGTGAAGTGCTTGTTACAATGCCTGCATAAGGGCTACCTGTTAACATTATGCTGTTTTCTGTTTTCAGGCACCCAAAGGATCCTATGCAAGTCATTTACACTATAATGTGAATTAACATTAAATGTTCACTCACTGGAAGCTCTTTCACCTGCAGGAAGTTGTTTCAGGTCAGTCCTTGGGGGCAAAAAAAGGTGGAGGTGATGGGCATAAGTAGGGGAGGAAGATTAAAAGATGCCTTCGCATCCTTAAAATCACACCTCAGAGACACCCAAGCTAGACCTGGGTAAAGATTCACATTAAGGGGCAAAGGAGAAGGCCTGCCGCAGGGTTCATGGAGTAAGGAGGCACGTCTGATCCTGGGCCTCTAGCTCCCTGCATTCTGCTATCTGTGTTTGAACTCAATCATTAAAATACATATACGGTCAGCAACAGGCATGGTGGTCAGTCATTTGGAAGGAAGGTCCTGCGGCCCAGCCCACAAACCTTAAACTGAGCAAAGATGTCAACTACATGAGTTAAAAATGATTGCCTCCAATTGCAAGCATCATGACACGACACCTACACCGGGGAGCATTGCATTATTGTAAGCACAGTTGACACAGTAGAGAGGCATTAATAACGAAGTAGGACAAATGTCAAGCCTATCTGTGAAGTGGCCCACATCTTAAGGTTTTTGGGGAACTGGCGGTAACCATGCTTTATGATTCAGCCATGTAATGCATCGTCCTGACCACTGCTTTGGACAGGGTTTCATTATTGTGATAAATAGCAGGGTTAAAATAGCCAAGCAGGGTTCCCACTGAGGCTGCTCTGTCTTTATTATACCGGACGACCCGGATTCCTAGAGGGGCTTATCATCCACTCTACTAAGTCTCCAAGGAAAACATGCAGAGCCTTTAAAAATGATGACATAGTGTGATTCAAGGAAATTTAAGCTTTTATTTATCAATTTCTATACTAGTCATCCCAACTGCTTGAAGTATATAAAGATTTTATTTCACGTTCTATTAAAACAGACCTGTAGCACTTCCTCTAAGTTAGTGATTCAGGTGCATATAATTTTAAAACATTGAAAGTCAGACGTCTGCGTATGTGCTTATTGTTTGTTAGTGTCTATATATGTTACAAACATATCAGGTTGTTGGATGAAAACTTATGTTTCTGGATTTCATTTTACTTTGAGGAATGAAATCTGAAACAACTCTGAGATTATTTAAGTAGACGATTTAAAGCATAACATTGATTGTGCAACTTGTTTTGTTTTTTAAATCTTTAAAGGTCCATGAGCTGTATGACCCTACAAACAGAGACTTTGGTTTCTAACTTGGTCTGATCTTCATTAACAACTGTTCCTTCCGTATAAACAGAAGAAATATTTAGGAACCCAGAGCAGAGTGGTCTAACTCCTAAATCTGATGCCTTTCTCTCCTCCTTTCTTCAACCCCCTCCCCCATCTCTTTCTCTGTCTCCAACTTCATTTCTTTCTCTCTAACCAGTTAACTTTTTAAAAAAATATATATTTTATTGATTTTTTACAGAGAGGAAGGGAGAGGGAGAGTTAGAAACATCGATGAGAGAGAAACATCGATCAGCTGCCTTCTGCA
>NW_006295054.1:1755209-1756186 GCF_000327345.1 Myotis davidii
TTTTTTACAGAGAGGAAGGGAGAGAGATAGAGAGTCAGAAACATCGATGAGAGAGAAACATTGACCAGCTGCCTCCTGCACATCTCCTACTGGGGATGTGCCCGCAACCCAGGTACATGCCCTTGACCGGAATCGAACCTGGGACCTTTCAGTCTGCAGGCCGACGCTCTATCCACTGAGCCAAACCGGTTTTGGCTGCCCAGTTAACTTTTTAATGGGATTTGTTAACTGTTGGTTAAGAGGGAAATTAAATTTGGAGGTCTTTCCTTCTTGGAGAATCTCAAGGATTTATAGAACTGTCTGGTATGAGAGACTATGTTTATTCTTAAGGCAACAGCCTTCATTTCTTGGCACTTATTCCATTTTGTTTTGTTCCTTTGATTATTGAAAACTTTTACAGGACAAGCAGGCTTTTTAAAGATTGAAAGGTCTCATTCCAGGGCAAAGCCCACTTATTTGTGAATGAGTGGAAAGTTAATTGGAAAAAAAGGGGGGGGGGGCGGAATGTATTTCATTTGTTGTCCATGTAAGTGGAGCTGATGAGCAAAGAAGTAAAACATTATTAAATTCCCAGGTATGTTTCTCAGCTCAGCTCCATATCGTGGGTTTCTCTTTCATGATAATTCTGAAGGTCAGAGTTGAGTTTTGTTTATTTGTTTTTACAAAATATTTTACTAGATTAACTTCTTTCCTAGAAAAGCGTTCCTAGATATAGAGTCTAAAGAATGTAATGAATTTAGAAATAGATCTGAGGACACCTTGAACATTCACACTTACGTGCTTATTGTTTGTGCAGTAAGTTTCATAAGATAATCAACTCTTCCGTTATACATTTCTCAATGTTACACAATTCTGCCTCGTTTTACTTCTACTGGATGTATAATTATGCAAAATTTTTAAAGTTCCAGGGGAATAAAATTGCAATACTGGAGAACTGACTTGTGGTAATGTTCCATGAAACTCTTCTTTGTTTCCAC
>NW_006295054.1:1756303-1758150 GCF_000327345.1 Myotis davidii
ATCCTATCACCCAGAGATAATTAACTTTTTGGTGCATTTCCTATGAACTTTTTACATATACATACATACATATATATATACACACACACACACACACACATACATACACATACATACACATATATATGAAAAGGTTATGAAAAGATTTCATGAAGATTAAATGTGAGAAACAGTTAAACATCCCCCCTCTTGTTAGTTGGTCTTTAAGTAAAATTACAAAACACTGTTCTCATTGCATTTTACTCTTGTCTCTGCTGCTGACAATGAATGATCAGAAATAAATGTTTGGATAGATGTTGTTTATTTACAATCTCTTGGCTGCTCTCAGAATTAAGGAAAGATAAGACTGTGGTCACACACACACACACACACACACACACACACACACACGAAATCCTGAGATTTTCTAAAGTAACACTGAGATTCAAATGTTCTTCTGCTTTTGTATCCTGAACCATGGATTACACCTATTCCCAAAAGATCTTTTAAAATCTCAAGGATTTATAGAACTGTCTGGTATGAGAGACTATGTTTATTCTTAAGGCAACAGCCTTCATTTCTTGGCACTTATTCCATTTTGTTTTGTTCCTTTGATTATTGAAAACTTTTACAGGACAAGCAGGCTTTTTAAAGATTGAAAGGTCTCATTCCAGGGCAAAGCCCACTTATTTGTGAATGAGTGGAAAGTTAATTGGAAAAAAAGGGGGGGGGGGGCGGAATGTATTTCATTTGTTGTCCATGTAAGTGGAGCTGATGAGCAAAGAAGTAAAACATTATTAAATTCCCAGGTATGTTTCTCAGCTCAGCTCCATATCGTGGGTTTCTTTTTCATGATAATTCTGAAGGTCAGAGTTGAGTTTTGTTTATTTGTTTTTACAAAATATTTTACTAGATTAACTTCTTTCCTAGAAAAGCGTTCCTAGATATAGAGTCTAAAGAATGTAATGAATTTAGAAATAGATCTGAGGACACCTTGAACATTCACACTTACGTGCTTATTGTTTGTGCAGTAAGTTTCATAAGATAATCAACTCTTCCGTTATACATTTCTCAATGTTACACAATTCTGCCTCGTTTTACTTCTACTGGATGTATAATTATGCAAAATTTTTAAAGTTCCAGGGGAATAAAATTGCAATACTGGAGAACTGACTTGTGGTAATGTTCCATGAAACTCTTCTTTGTTTCCATTATTTTTAGTTTGGTTTTGGTTTTCTAAGAATTTGCACCCTTGATTTTGGAACTCATTATTTCAAACTCCAATAATCCTAAAAATGAAAGCTGAAACTATGGAATCTTTTATGGTTTTAACTTGATCATTCCTTTCACCTAGAAAAGGGCAAGAATTTGCCCCCAACTAAGCCAAATTTATGGAAAAGCTTGATAAAAATGGTGAATGTTTTGTGTATGCAGAGATGTCCACAGTGGTGTGACCTTTTCTGCCTTCAAGTTTTATTATATGAAATGTTCATGCCACTCTTCTAGGAATACTAACCTTATTTTTCTAAGACTCCTTTCATTTATTTTTTCAGTCAAAAGGGGGGAAGTAATTTGCAAAGAGTTCGGTACTGTGATAATGTACAGGGGTTCATGCTTTAGTGAGAGTTCAGAAATGGATTACAAATAAAAGCAGTTCAGTGTTCTCATCCTTAGAAATAGAGAGGAAGTTCATGGTTTATGAAAGAAAGCAGAAAAAAAAATGTGCCTGCCTTATATGGCACAGTAAAGTGCAGCAGGGAATTTATATATATATACATATGTATATATATATATACATATGTATATATATATATATATATACACACACACACACACACACATACACACAAATATATACACATATATAT
>NW_006295054.1:1758583-1765264 GCF_000327345.1 Myotis davidii
TTGCTTTTTTGATTACTGCACTCACAGGTTACACAGCAGGCTTGATCAGTGATTTTAGCTGTTATACATACTTATGCATGTTTCTCCTCCTTGTGTTCATGCACTGATTTGGAGATACACACACACACACACACACACACACACACACGAAATCCTGAGATTTTCTAAAGTAACACTGAGATTCAAATGTTCTTCTGCTTTTGTATCCTGAACCATGGATTACACCTATTCCCAAAAGATCTTTTAAACTCTATAAAGTTTTTCAGCCGTCTCCTTCTTGTTTCTTAGTCTTTCAATCTGGCCCTCATATGTTCCTTTTGGCCTTCCTGTAGGCAGGCTTCCTGTCACGGCATCCAGATAGAAAGAATAATATGGAAGAGAGGAGAGTAAAGAGATGAAAATGTCAACAGATAGGAAGGCATGGAAACAAAAGATTAAGGCAATTCCGTACTACAAAGGCATAGAAAGAGAGGGAGAATCTGGGAAGGTTCATTATATTAGGCCTGTAAAACATTTGAGGTTTTCAGAGAAGGCTGGGAGATGAGGGACTGGTCAGCAAATGGAGATTAATGTTGCCGTTCACGGTCAGAAACAGGAGCATCACTGCCTGTGACGTGGGCCTGTGCCCAAGGCCCAGCCTTGGATTTAGAAGCTCAGAAGCCCCGGGACACATTTACCCTACTGCCACTTCTTGGTTGTCAGAAAGCTTGGGTTTCACAGAATGGTGCAAAGATAGCCCTCTTCTTCCTAGGATACCAGGGCCATTCTAGATTCCCCAAAGCATCCTCAGGCCACTTTTTCAGCTATGAGTCAGGATCTATGGAGTCCAGCAACATTGAATACCATGTTTGGTTATGGGAGTTTTTCTGAGATCTTTCTGATTTAGGGTGATTACAGGAAGCCTAGTTTAAGTTTGGTAGGCTGACCATATATCTTTGCTTGCATAGGGCAGACATATTTTGCACCTGTTATCCCAGCATAATTACTAATAGCACTAGAAGCCCGATGCACAAAAATTCATGCAAGAATAGGCCTTCCTTCCCCCAGCTGCCAGTACCAGCTTCCCTCTGGCAGGCACCCGGGACCCGGGCTGGCTTCCCTTTGGCCCCGGCTTCATCAGGAAGGACGTCCGGAAGACGTCCAGTCTAATTAGCATATTACCCTTTTATAATTATAGATGTTCATTGCTCTCAAAAAAGATGGATGAAAAATGCCAAGGGCATCCTAAAGTTTAGGCTCTGAGATTTCTGAGACCCAGTAACCTGTCAGCCCTTTTAAGTCTGGAGAAGTGTGAGCCAGAACAGCTCACAAGTAACAGGCATGAACCCTGCCATCGCCCTGAAAGCTGGGGAGTGAAGATGATGATCATTCTGTGGTCCCAGTATGCAAACGTGGCTGGCATTTCTAGAGAAAGGGAATAAATTTAACTCTTGAGACAGAGGTTCCAGATTTGGGGCCATGCATCTTGTCTGGGGGAGCCTTTTAAAACTAGGATCTCACCCTGGCTGGGTAGCTCAGTTTGTTAGAGTGTGGTCACCAAACACCAAGTTTGCTGGTTCACTCCCCAGTCAGGGCACACACAAGAAGCAACCAATGAATGCATAAATGAGCGGAACAACAAATCTCTCTCTTTCTTTCATCAATAAATTAAACGTAAATAAATATGGGATCTCTTGGAGTTCATGGTTCATTGGGTAGATCACTGGGACCCACCCCCGGGAATTCTGATGTTCCCCTCTGGCAGCAATTTGTTCCTTAAGACATCCTATCTAATAATAGACAGAGTAATTGACCATACCTTCGCTATGCCTCCCATTGGCTAATCAGCGCAATATGCAAATTAACCTCCAACAAAGATGGTGGTTAATTTGTATATAGCATGAAGCGGCAGAGCGAAGACTGAAGGTGGCTCCAGCGGGAGCAGCGAGGGCTTTGAAGGTGGCTCCGACTGGAGTGAAGGCCTGGGTCCCGAGTATTGGAGGAAAACCGGTGCCCACAGCCAAGGGAAGGGAAGGCCTATTGCATGAATCTTTTCGAACAACAGGCCTCTAGTGTGAAATAAAGGTACAGCTTCATTAGTGTGTTCATTTAACAACTCAGATGAAAAAAATTTTAAGTACAACTAAAAATCCTAACAGAAAAAGACAAATGGTTGCACTTTGGGAAAAGGCAACCAAATACAGCAATAAAAAAATTAAGGTCATCACCCATCATACAAATTTGTAGGGAGTTTCTTTTAATACTAATCACCCTCTTTAAAACATGAATTTACTTTTATTTATATTTGACCAGCAAAACAACTTTTGAGATGGGAATTATTATAACAGTTGAAGAAAATAAGGCTCAGAGAGTTAACGTAGTCTGTCCAAGCTGGTAGATGAATATTCTTATAAAAATTCAAATAATTTATAGAAATACAGAATAAAAATGACAAAGGAAGAGTTTGTCATCAAAAACAATATCTTAATGGAATACACTTGCACATGTCTCATTTCTATGGAAAAATTCACAATGAACAACCAGAAGGGCTTCTCAAGTCCAGCTTTCTTTGCCAGCTAGTCTAGAAAATTTTAAACATTAATAAACATTAAACAGGTAGTTGAGACATGGCTTGGTAAGAACATATTGCTTAGTGACTTGTTACTATTCAATAACCTTATGGCCAACAAAGTCTTCAGATACTAATGTCCATTTCTCCCGTTTCCATCGATGTGACATTCCTTCTCACTGTATCTCTCAGTATATTCCAAATCAAGAGCTGTAAAGATAACATTTTAATTAAATATGCTTATCAGTAATCCTGAGTCTTCCCCTTACTAGAGTCAAAAAGTTAAGTCCTTTAATATTTCCAATTGATGTAGCTTAAACTTCGAATCCTGGTGGTGCTCTCTTCTGAAATACTTCAATTCTCATATTATTCTTTAAAACATACTATACTGGTAAACTTGACTTTTGGGCAAATCTTACGCACCTCATGCCACAGTTCGTATCTTCAGGGCTCTTAATACTGCACGTGCAAAGCTGCCCTCCTAAGAAGCAACACTGTTTCCATGATGTCTCTGAATTCTACTTTTCTCATTAGAAAACATATTTTTAGCTCAATTAGTGCCTAGAAAGAGAATGATAGGACAGTATAGACAGTGTTTCTTACACATTTCCTGTGTTGCAAGAAATTTTAACAACTTTTTTTTAACATATGTATTTTTTAACTTATTTCAGAGAGGAAGAGAGAGGTAGAGAGTGATAGAAACATCAGTGATAAGAGAGAATCATTGATCGGCTGCCTCCTGCACACCCCCTACTGGGTGAGGACTCAGCCTACAACCCCAGCATGTGCCTTTGACTGGAATCAAACCCAGGACTCTTTAGTCCGCAGGCTGACACTCTATCCACTGAGCCAAACGGGCTAGGGCAATTTTAACAACTTTTACCATTGTACTTTATTTATTATTTACAGAAAAACTATGTATATACTTTATGTATTTTTATTATTCATCATAAACTAAAATTTTTTTACTTTCTTTCTTCCTCTTTTCCAATTCTTCACCCCTCCCCAAGTGGACCTTACCCTATAGGTAAGATACCACTTTCTGAGAGAAAGTGATAATGCCAGTTAAATTTAAAATTTGACTTTTCGCCTACTTCTGTGAAATACAGCACTCCACTTATCAAAGACTTTTCTTTAGTTAAAAAATGTCCTTGTCAATGAAGCTTTACTTGAAAGGTAAAGCATTGAGTTGCTGTGTTTCTTTTTATCAGCAAAATACCTATTAATCATCTTGATCTTATATGCACATAGCTCCATTAAAACTAGAAATCATAATTATACAGCACTAAGTAAACTGCACAGAGCTTTCTTTGATAAAATGGAAAATAAATTACATTCCCCTTTTCTTTGCTAAGTGAAACATATTTTTCTAAGTTTTGACTTAGGATTATATTCCCTGTACCTTTTTTTGTTAAATCATTAATAACAATTGAAATTGCACTTAATAGTTGGGGCATGGCAATTTAAATTCACTAATAATCCAACGGTACTACAACCCTTCACATATCTTTAATCATCAAAAGTATCAGTTTTCAAAACTGGGTGTTATTCGAGTCCACTTTAAGTTAGCACATTTTTCTCTGTGGGTAACATTTGCTACTGAAATAACCTTGTCCGTGTCAGTATCCAGTAGAATTATCAATAATCGTGTTAATAAAGTTAATGGAACTGTACAGTTAAAGGACGGAGACAATTAGTTCACACCGTTTTGGTTTATTTATTTAGCAGTGAGCATTGTTGAACATGTCAGTCCCGAGGAACAGAAACAGCCATAAAGAGGCTTAATGTTACTAATAAAACAATCAGTATCAAAATATTTTATGTAACAATTTGTCCGTGTTCATATAATAATCTGTCAACTCGATGATTTGCTTATTATGTGAATTAACTCGGTAATCGCTCCGAGATTGGATTCAGTGACACCGTTTAACTGCTCCCGAGTCGGGGGCTCTCGGTGGGCATTTTTAGGGAAGGAGCTGTCAGGTTAATCGGAGGGTATTTGGGGAAAGCCAATAAACTGTCACAAACTTGTAACAAGTTAGATTTCTCGTGGTTTGGTGGAACCTTTAACACTTCTCCCCTCTTGCCCTCCACTTCCACTCCGGCCCCTCCCTTCTCAAACGCTTTAAAAAAAAAATGTAAGTGCTAATTCAGCACTAAACTTGCCTCTAATTGGGGAGCCTTAAAGGGCCCTGCATTGAAATGAGGCCCAGCCCAAACCTTCGCGGGCCAGGGCGGGGGACGCTGGCGGGGAGGGAGAAATGTCAAAACCCTTCGCTCCGCCCCGCGGTGAGCCAGTGAGCGATCGCGCGCCACAGACCCCGAAGGCGACGCCGCCTCCAGGACGCCCTCGGTGGGCTCCGGGGAGGCGTCTTGGGGAGCAGCCACACGGATCTCGTCACAGGTCCCCCGGAGGAGGCGTGGGTTCGCTCCCAGCGCTGCCCACGGGATGCGAACGCTTGTTTCTCCCACGCGCAATCTCCGCGCTGCAGGCCGCTGGGGTCCCGGCCGGTCCGCGGGCCACAGGCACCAGGTGGCCGGGGCCGCGCGGGCGACGGGCCACTCCTCCTGGGTGTCCAGATCCCCGGCGACAGCGAGCACGCGGGGGTCCGGACTCATGGGCGGCCAGTCCCGGGCACCGCGGGCACCGCGTGCTTGGCAGTCTCTGTGCCACAGCCTGGCCCTGAACCAGGTGGAGTAGGGAGGGGGCAGCGGCAAACTGTGAAAGGGACCCGGCAGGAGGGGGAGAAAGAAACACAAGATCTATTTTAAGCTAAAAGCCAAACAGTGGGTCATTTGGGACACCTAAGGGCTATCCATCAATTGCAGCCTCCACCCACCCACAAACCCAACCTTAGGTATATGTGCTTACAGGTTAGTTTGTTAGACTTTTCTTTACAAATTCATCCCTGCCCCACTTTTCCCTTGGCAAGGTTTCAACCACTAGATTTTTTAAAATTTCAGAGCGGATGTTGGCTAACATCTCTTTTTACAGCAGATTTCTATTTAGTGTGTTTTTTTAATTACCCCTAATAAATAAACCATACATGGCATACTCGTACAAATTGGTATCTAAAGCAAATCTTCTAGCAAGGTATTCCAAAATCTATCAATGCCCATCATTCCAGATCAGGGCAATTTTAGGACGTGAAATTATCGATCAAGGTAATTTTGGAAAGGACTAGAAAGGACCTACTGATGAGACTCCCATTTCTTTACTTATCAGAAACATTATAGCTGATCATAATTGAAGAACAAAGCAATTCGAAGAATGTCACGTGCTCCTTAGCATCCTGCCTGGGCCAGTATTCAGGGTTTGGCTCTACAGAGAAGGGTTCTAACCTGTGCGCCGCAATCCAGGAGCAAGTTACACATGCAAAGGAATATTGGAAAGAACATCAGTTAGTGAGTGTGTGACTTGTGTTTCATTCAATAAATATCTGAACACACCTCTCTGGTAGGAAGGGTAAGAAAGAATTGGGGACGGGATAGAATGTGAAGAATAGATGTGTGGCTTCTGTGCTCGCTTATCATCCAGTCTAGTGACTGAAGAGAGTAAGAAAGTTTAAACCTCAACAAGGGTTAGACAGTGTAAACACCTCAAGACATGTGAGTACAATACTAGGGAAGTCAGTGGCGGGAGAATTCCTCCCAGTTACAGGAGTCTGTACTGAATTAAGGTGAGTCTGGCCTTCCAGGTAGGGAAGGGACTTGCTAAAGGTGGGCTCCCTCCCTACCAGATGGTCTTTGATACCCATGTAGTATCCTGCCTCTTCTGGAACCTTCAGTATGGTCCCTTCTATCAGCTTTAAGTTGTCGCTTTCTTCCTTTTTAAGTCTCTTAACCACGAAATTAGGGAGTCCATTTTGTAAGTTGAGGCTGAGCTGAGGTGACACAATAAAAGGGAGTTACAAAGGTAGGAGCTAAATATGTTTTATTTATTACTTCTTTGCAAAAAGAATCTGGGTGGTGGGCTATGACGCAGAACACCCCATTTCAAATAAATTGGTAAGATCATCATGGAAAAACAGAAAAGGAAAAAGTGAAAACTTGAAATAAGACAACCTTAGGAGTTAGCGGGTCACTGAGCTCAAGCTTCAGATTTGGCTCTGAGCTCCTTGGCAGCCGAGGGA
>NW_006295054.1:1765290-1768092 GCF_000327345.1 Myotis davidii
TCCTGTGTCATTGGTTTTGCTGCTGAAAAATGTAAAGAATGTCTGTGTGTGTTTTTTAAATGAAACTGAATTATAAAAGGAATTTACTATGTAGAGCAGCTGTCATAAAGGACACGGAGGGCTATAACAGGTAGTGTCCTACCAGTCCTCTTTTAGCAAAGAAAAGAGGATCTCACTGCCCTGTTTTGTGTAACAGCCTCCCATAAAAACCAAGACTCAAGTGAAAGGGAGTCTGCAGACTATTCAGTATTTGGGGTTCACCTGGAATGTGAAATGACATCTACTGGCCAGCCTTCCCCACAGATCACTTCTCTCAGCTGTGATCTTGAGAAGAGCCAAATAATGTAAAATTAAGATGATTCTCTCTGGCAGAAGCCCAGACTGTTGCTATCCCTTTTGGGATCCTAGAGTTCAGATTCATGGCATTTAGAAAAACAACCCAGCAGATGCCAAGTTAGCCATCCTTCTGCTGAAGCTGCGGAAGCAAATCAGTGTATTCACACTGGTGAAGACCACCCTAGGTTTCCACAGAGTGAGCACTTTGCGGGGGGCACTTAGGGCTTATGACAATAAAAAATGTCATTAGACTATCGGAATTTATTTATCTTCCTATTTACTATGGCGGGCAGCTTCTAAAAGACAGGGGAGAGCATCCTGTTTTATACCACTCAAAGAATTTTTATTTGATCTGTCAGGACACTGTTCCTGCTTGTCTTGAGTCTTATAGGGGGTGTTGTAATAGAGAATTTTTTTATTGAGGTAAAATGTACATAACATACAATTTACCATTTAACCATATTAAAGTGCACAGCTCAGTGGCATTCACTACATGCATACTGTGGTACAACCATCACCACCCCATTCACCTCCGGAAGTTTTTTATCTTCCTCAACTGAAATTCTGTTTCGTTAAACACTAACATCCCATTACTCCCTTCCCTAGCTACAGGCAGCCTACTCTCTATGAAGTAGAATCGCACAGTATTTGTCCTTTTGTGACTGACTTATTTCACTTCGCATAATGTCTTCAAGGATGATTTTTTTAGAAGGACATTAACTAATAGTCTATGGGGAAATCATGTAATGTGTCTCATAACCAATTCCTGCCCACAAAATGGAGAGTCGGTGAAACCTACAGATCATCTTCCATTCTTCCAGGAGGGTTTCTCTCCAAAGCAATGGGAAATGAGCCGGTGACCAGTAAGAGACAGTAGCTACCTTTGTCACTCTCCTGCTCCTTAGGTGTAATGTCAGTCCAAATCAGAAATATAAAAGAACTGGGACAAGTTTTAATGGAATAATGCAAAAATATTGTTGGGTTTATAAATTATGAGATACAGACAGTTGCTGATAGATCATTAAGAGTGTAAACAGGTCCTGACCGGTTTGGCTCAGTGGATAGAGCATCGGCCTGCGGAATGAAGGGTCCCAGGTTCGATTCCGGTCAAGGGCATGTGCCTTGGTTGCGGGCACATCCCCACTGGGGAATGTGCAGTAGGCAGCTGATCGATGTTTCTAACTCTCTATCCCTCTCCTTTCCTCTTTGTAAAAAATCAATAAATATATATATTTTTTAAAAAGAGTGTAAACAGAATCCTAGGAGAGGGGTGGTTTGAAATAAATAATTTGGTAAAGACTGCCACACATCAGTCAGAACAGGCGAAAGTCAGTTCTGGTAGTATTTCAATGACCTATTGTGAGCAAAGATTCCCAAACCCAGCAGCTTACAATAGCCATTTTACTTTGTTCATAATTCTGTGGGTGAGGAATTTGGGGATGGCCCTCCTGGGGTTTCTCATGTGGCTGCACTGCGCGATCATCTGGGACTGTGGTGTGGATGGGGAGGGTGCTGGCTCTTGGCTGGGAGCTCAACTGGGGCTGTCCCTCCACTGACAGATTGGACCACGTTGTGTGGACTGAGAGTGTCCCTGAAAGGTGAAAAGCAGATTTTGGGTTTTTGAAAATCACTCTGATGGCAGCTCAGAGGATAAATAAAGGAGGGTGACAGGGGTCAGAGAGACAAGGTAGGAGGCTCTTCATTCAACAAACATTTTCTGAGCGCTGACTCTGTCAACACACTGAGACACTGAGGATTCAGCGAGGAGCAAACAAAGAAAAATTCCTGCCTTTGTGAAATTTACATTTTACTGGGGGACACATAATAAACAAACAAAGAAAAGCACATAAATACATAATGTAATTAAGTGCTAAGGAAAACTATTAAGAGTAGAAAGTGAAGTGGGTGACCACTATTCTATGTAGGCTGATTAAGAAAGGCTTCTCTGAAAGGGAGACATTGAGGCAAGAACAGAAAGAAGTGAGGGCCTGAGCTGTGCAGATATCTGGGGACAGCCTTCCGGAGAGAAAGAATAGGCCTACTCTCCTAAGGGAGGGGCATGCTCCGCTTGATTGAGGAGCATCGAGGAGATGACTTTGCCTAACATGGAGTTGTAGAAGCCCAGTATGAAGCTGCCCATTTTTTTTATAAATATATTTTTTATTGACTTTAGAGGGGAAGGGAGAAGGATAGAGAGAGTGGAACGTCAATGATGAGAGAGAATCATTGATCGGCTGCCTCCTGCATGCCCCCTACTGGGGATCGAGCCCGCGACCTAGGCATGTGCCCTTGGCCAGAATCGAACCTGGGACCCTTCAGTTCACAGGCAGACGCTCTATCCACTGAACCAAATCGGCTAGGGCAAAACTGACCGCTGGATCTGAGGAGTGAGAAAAGGGAAGGAATCTTGTGTAATTGCCATATTTCTGGATTGGGCAAATACCTAGGGGTGTCACTGAGGGAAAG
>NW_006295054.1:1768106-1771241 GCF_000327345.1 Myotis davidii
CAGGAAGGGTGGCACACCATGAAATCAGTTTTGGACCTGTTGAGTCTGGTGTGCTGATGGAAATCCCAGTAGAAATGCTTGTAGCCGCATGCACATGTGGGGTGTGTGTGTGTGTGTGTGTGTGTAGATGTGGTCCAAAGGTATGGGACATTAGCACTTTATTGAAATCCTCTTCAGAGTTTGGTCATTCATTCATTAACTAATTTTTATTGAAAGCCAAATTCTATACTAAATCCTGGGTATATAAAACAGACTAGTCCCTGCCCATATGGAGCTTACAAGTGGACAGACAAAAAGCAAATAAACAACAAAATAACATAATTACAACTTGAAACATGATACATAAAGGAAACAAACACAATGCTAAGAGAGTTACAGGACATCTTAGGAAAAGGCCTCTCTGAGCTTATATTTTTGCTCAAATCTAAAGGACAAAACAAAGCTACCCATGCACACTGTGGGGAAGAGCCTGTTTTAAGTCCTGAAGAGAAAGCCATAGAAGGTCATGAGGAAAGTACCCAAGATGCATTTGGAGAAATAAGCAGACATGGGGTGATACAGGTCTGGTAGGCACTGACACAAACAAGTTTGAACATTTTTAAGAATGGCAGTGACAGGATCCAATTTTTTGTTTTAAAAAATTATTTTGTGTATTAGTGGGGTTAGGGGTAGTGGTTGGGGAGAGGCAGGGAAGGAAAGATGAGAGGGAGGTAATAGAAGCCAGGAGAAACCAGTAAATAAGGCTGTTGCAGCAATCTTGGTGAAAGATAGGGCTTGCACTAGGGTAGGACAGAGAAAATAGAATCTGGAGATACATTTCAATACATTTTGGAGGTAGAATGATGAGGATTTCGTGATGGATTTGGTGTGGGGAGTAAAGCAGATAGAATGAAAAGATGACTCCTAGGTTTCTGCCATGACCAGTTAGGTGCTTGGTGGAATTAGAGGGTTGATTTGGATGAGAAAACTGAAAACGAAATTTGGGAGATGTGAGACTAGGACAGTGATGGCGAACCTATAACACGCGTGCCAGAGGTGACACGCGAACTCATTTTTTTGGTTCATTTTTCTTTGTTAAATGGCATTTAAATATATAAAATAAATATCAAAAATATAAATCTTTGTTTTACTATGGCTGCAAATATCAAAAATTTTCTATATGTGACATGGCACCAGAGTTAAGTTAGGGTTTGTCAAAATGCTGACACGCCGAGCTCAAAAGGTTTGCCATCACTGGACTATGAGTTCTTTTATGGATCTGTCACCTTTGAAATGCCCGAGAAGCTGTCAAGCAGGTAGAAGTATAGGGCTGAGCTCAGGGGAGATAGCTTCTCTGGGGATAAAACATTTGGAACCATACAGGTGAAATTAAAATCCATGGAGTGTATGAGATCACCTTGAGGCAGAAGAAAGAGAAAAGAACACCCTGGAAATTTCAGCCCTAGGCATGAGAAAAGAGGACAGGATGACAACCAAGACTGGATACATTTAACTAACAATATGAATTCTTAAGACAACTGGTTAGAATAAAAGACGTATTACGACACGATGGTAGAATTTTCCTGTATACCCTTTGAACATACTTTTGCTTCACATTAATATATTTTTATTTGGACTCACATGCCCTATTTAAGCTATAGGGATATTTGTTATTAATTCAATTGTCTGTTGAATAAAAGAAAGTAGCAACTCTCCCCTCCCCTGTGTCATCTGTCTCTAAATTTGCCAAATGGAAAAAAGAAAGTCAGAAAAAAAGGGGGAGGGGGCTTCTGAACAGTTAAAAAAAATGAGCAGCGTTTAATTTCAAATAGTCAAGAACTGTCATTTCATAACATTGTTAACATGGTTCCTTTTTCATTTAAATGCCCCTTTGCCACAGTACATTGCATTCGACAACTTTGCTAAGAAATGCCTGCTGCTGCAAATCCGCCATTTTTCATTAAATAAAGATGTTCTGAAACAAACACCAAGATAAGCAACTGCATTTAGGAGCAGAGAAAGGATATTAGCTTTAAGTTCCCTGTAAAATGAAGTAGTGATAAATACATACTGCTCCCGATCAAAGGGAGAAAAACAATTTTGCTCAGTAGAAAGTGTTTGCATTTCATTGAGAGGTAGATGGATGAGAGGGAAGAGAAAATTTGAACCATCTTTAGTTCAAAGTTGGAATTTAAAAAAACCTGAAAGAAGGCACCTCTTCACAAACCACAAACTTCCCGCCCCCCCCACCCCCAGTGGTACCTTATTGGGCTCTCTCACTATGTTTGAACTCACCGAACACCCTCACCTGCATCTCCCTAAGGACATAGATTTGAGCTCTGATCAGCAATAGAGAGCAGAGGTTCATGAAAATGTCATCAAGAATGAGGATGATGTTTTCTCAAGTGTCCTCTATTATCCATTTTATCTCCTTCCCTTCAATTGCTCTTATTTTTGCTGCTCATAATTTTTCTGTGCAACATTTCCTCTATTTCAAGGAAGGACATCACTAAATCTTAATCACTAAATCTTAGGAATTCCAAACTACCTTGCAGCCCAAGGTTCTACCTAGAACAGGGAGAACATTCAAACATAAGATACACACACGCTCAGATGTAACTCTCCCTCCTCCTAGATCAGCACATATTTCAATAGGCCCCTTTAAACAGATGTGACCTGTAGATTTATGCGATGACCCCGTTGGAAATAATGTGGAATCAGGGAGAAGACTGCCTTCCTCTCCAGGAGCCTTCACTCAGGCAGCGGTTCTCAACCTGTGGGTCACGACCCCTTTGGCGGCAGAACGACCCTTTCACAGGGGTCGCCTAAGACCATCCTGCATATCAGATATTTACATTACGATTCATAACAGTAGCAACATTACAGTTATGAAATAGCAACGAAAATAATTTTGTGGTTGGGTCACAACATGAGGAACTGTATTTAAAGGGCCAGAAGGTTGAGAACCATTGCACTGAACCAAACCAGCTATGGCTAACTCTATATTAAGAATCAAACATATTCATTGTATCCAGACAGGAAGAAGGTGGACACCTTCACTGATAAAACTGTCATTTCTGCCCTAGCCGGTTTGGATAAAGCATTGGCCTGTGGACTGAAGGGTCCCAGGTTCGATTCACGTCAAGGGCACATTCC
>NW_006295054.1:1771432-1771840 GCF_000327345.1 Myotis davidii
CTTTGGCGGCAGAACGACCCTTTCACAGGGGTCGCCTAAGACCATCCTGCATATCAGATATTTACATTACGATTCATAACAGTAGCAACATTACAGTTATGAAATAGCAACGAAAATAATTTTGTGGTTGGGTCACAACATGAGGAACTGTATTTAAAGGGCCAGAAGGTTGAGAACCATTGCACTGTGTTTTCCTGAGTTAATGAGCCTCTGAGCTGCAAACAGGGCGCGTTATTATCCGTGTCCACACGGCTGGAGGAAGAGAGTCCTGAGCGGCCACGGTCCGCCCGGGGCCATCAGCCCTAGCTTCTCGGGCCGAGGGCAGAGATGGAAGAACCCGGCGGGGTTCCGCTCGGTTCCCCGACCCCCAGTCTGCGGTGGGAGAAAAGGCATCCACCTCGTCTGGGC
>NW_006295054.1:1773341-1783101 GCF_000327345.1 Myotis davidii
CTGGCACCACCTGGGTGGTCGCCGCCGGACCAGCGCCTCCTTGGCACCCATCCTTCTGCTCACTCTATGAGGGCTGCTTTGCACAGAACAGGTGGAGAAGCTCAATAGGCTGTTTTGGCGCGGACCCTGCAGGTGCAACAACTCGCTGATCTATAGGCAGGTAGACTCTGAGTGTGTGTGAGTATCGTTCTTTTCCGGAAGGAGATGCTCCGAAGAGTGGTTTGTGAAACCACACCTGGGTGGTCGCCGCCGGACCAGCGCCTCCTTGGCACCCATCCTTCTGCTCACTCTATGAGGGCTGCTTTGCACAGAACAGGTGGAGAAGCTCAATAGGCTGTTTTGGCGCGGACCCTGCAGGTGCAACAACTCGCTGATCTATAGGCAGGTAGACTCTGAGTGTGTGTGAGTATCGTTCTTTTCCGGAAGGAGATGCTCCGAAGAGTGGTTTGTGAAACCATGAGCCTGTTTTGTTTTTGGTTTGTGTTTGTTTGTTTTTCTTAAATCGCTGTGATGAACGTGAGAAATTGGGAGACAGTAACTTTCACGGCAGGTGTGCTTCTAAGATATTGTCCAGATGTATGCTTGTGAGTGAGTTCTTGTTACCTCCTGATGCTGGGAGTTGCAGAGAGCGTCTACATCCAACCTTTAAACATCATTTCAGAATTAGCCTGGTTACCTTTGTCTTGATAAAATAATGTCCACGTAGCCTTGAGTGCTTTTACATTGCTTTCCAGGCCAGTGTCCACATCCCAGACTAGGAGGTTTTTGAGAATAGAGGTGTGCTCTCAGTTGGATGGCTCTAAATGCTGGCGCAGGCGAATACCAGCACATTCAGTTATGGTGAAGTTGACTGAACCAGCTTTTTGAGTGAAGCTGTGCAAACATTTGATTAGGTGCACTTAAAATGTTATATAAAGTTTTCCAAGAAGAGAAAAAAAAAATGAAAGGGAAAAGGAAAAGAGGGTGGGGGAAGGACCCCCCTCCCCAAAACACATTTCAGACCCTTTGAAAGAAAGGTTAGATGTAGTTCTTTAAAGCTAAACCAGACAGATCCTGCACTTCAAAGCGAGAACACAGAAGCCCTAAAACCATCATTAAACACCTCAACTTTATATTGTTTTCCAGGCTCACAATGCCAACCCCCCCTTAATATATAACATTCTCTAACTTTGAATTGTCTTTATGACTTTCCTGACGCACCTTCAAACTCTACATGTAAGTGCTGAGCTATGTCCACAAGGCTAGTAAACTGGATGCATATTGTTCAAATGTAGAAAATGACAACTTTTCTTTTTTCACCTAGGGAAATTTTATCCCACTTAAAAAAAGGGCAAGGGTTAACGTTACCTGATTAGCTGGCAATATGGAGGCATACTTAATCTTAAGAGCAGAGTACTCTATGACAGGGCATTATCTATATTATAAAAAGGCCAGTGGCTGTAATGCAGTAACACTGTAACGACCAAATGACTGGTCACCAGGAGGTGCATTGAGCACTTCTTGGTCCCTCCCCCACCCGGCCTGGGAGCAGCGGCTCTCACAGTGGGTGGCGCGGGGGGCGTGAGCTACAAGAGGGGGAGGGCTATGACTGGCAGAGGGCGGGGCGGCCAGCTGAGGCAAGCTATGATTTCATGGGCACTGGGCCTCTAGTTCAATATAATAGATCTTCCTGTATGTTGTTCACAAGATAGACAGTTTTCATTCAACAATACATTTTTGAGATATACCATTTGACACATGTAGATCTTTAACTGCTGTATAGTATGCCCTTAAATGAATATTTCAGAATTTATTCATTCATCCTCACATATGAATATTTAGAGGACCTTTTCTTTCTATTAGAAATAATATAACAATGTCCTTATAGGGATGGCCTCCATGTTTGGTCTTGAGAGTGTTGCTCTTACTTTTGGAGTTTAAAGTATATTCAATTCGCCGAAACCGGTTTCGCTCAGTGGATAGAGCGTTGGCCTGCGGACTGAAAGGTCCCAGGGAAACAAGGACTATAAGAAGCCCACAAAAATGGAAGCTACATCTGAAGTGATCTTGTCATCTCCAAGTCCCCAGTTGCCTTCAGGTGGTGTGAATGAAACATGCAAAAGCAACAGCATCTCACTGGAGAAGACGTTGAAGTTATCGGTCTCAGGAGAAATAATCTTTAAAGATGGGAGACCTTAAACCTAACTCGAGTCAATTTTTAATGTAATTTTTAAACGTTGCTTAAAAACAATGATATAAACTCAGACTTGTTGCCTAGCAGAGTAACCTCTAAGCAAGAAAATAAACTCTTATGGCTTTTGTAAATGAAGACTTTAAAACGAAAAGTGACCAATTACTATAGTTGGATCCACCAATTATTATAAAAAGTTGCTTTTTTTTCTCTCACAGAGCCCTGACCAATACAGACAGAGAAAATTTTCATTGTATACTCTTTTGTGGGAGAAAATAAATATCCCTCTTGAATGAATACTGTCTAACCTGAGACTGCACGTGAGGGTTTAGTGGACTTTTTAACGCCTGTGATGGCAGAATCTACCCATCGTCAAGTTCCATGTGGTTGAAAGGCTGTCTCCAAAGCAGCTGCCCTTAATGTTATTCATGAGTGTTTTTAGCAAAGAGCTCTAGCTCAATATCCACCATCCAAATGAGAATTTGAACCAGGGAGGAGGGCTGACTTCTCAGGTTACCACCATATTATAGGAGGATTAATTTGTCTGTCTGAGCTGCTATATGTCCAACCAACTGATATCCATCTAGCTCCAAAAGATTTCATCTATTTTTTTTTTTCAAGTAGATGTCATTCTACATAGGAATCCCTGGTTGGGAGATATCATAAGTGGTGGTACTTTCTGGAAGTGCCATAATTGACTTAAGGTGAAAGGTAAATTAAAATGTCTACATAAGCAGGAAAGGTGAGGTTCTGGAACTTTATGGAGTCTATAGAGAATATAAAATCTTTGATCTAAAGGTTGAACTGATTTTCCTCTCATCTTATTAACAGAATGAGCATTTAAGTCATTCCAACATTTTGAGAACTGATCCTATTTCTAAGCCCTAGAAATAAGTGGTAAGTTTTATACTGAATTATACTTTCACTTATTTGTGTAAGTGTTTGGAGACAAAGGGAATAAATGGCATACCAGTCAAAACCAAAATCAAATCATCAGTTTCTACAAGACTTTGAAGATAGACAAGGTGCATTGTGCAAATAAATACACCTCACCCCTTGGAGTTCAGTGTAAGGGAAATCTATTACCAACATTTCTCAAGCCTCTTCCACCAGAACTGCGTAAGCTAAGTGAAATTTTATCAGGTACAGGAGAGAGGAAGTGACTGACAAACCCTTGTCATAGGGTCTGCTGCTTTTGTTAGCCCTGACGCGACGTGGATTGAATAATTTTGACCAAAAAACATCCACATGAGCTAGTAAAAAGAAAAAAAATAAACTAACAACATTCTGGTGAAACACACTACTAGAAAAACTCAAAATTATCAATAATTAAATGTATTCTCCTTCTGGATTATAGGCTGAAATTTTATGAAATCTGGTCCCACGACAGATTTGTTGATGCCCTGGCAAACATGCCTTCTCCTCTTACTCTTCAGACATCCTTTAGGATTAGTTGGTCCCAAAGCCTAAATAATACCATTGAGAGTGTCTCCTATGGGGAGCATCACTAAATGAGCCGGCTGGTTTTGGCAACATACCCATTTCTCAATTCCCTTGTTTCTCCGTCTTTCTCTTATCGCTTAGGAGGCCTGACAATCTTACATGCACTATGGTGTCCATACAGAAGCCTCTCCCAGTAGTGTTGCCCCAGGAATGCTGTCATCACTCTTTCAGTCATCAGTGCAGTAGAACCAAACACAAGTGAGAGGGACATGTGGTAGCATAGTTACTGAGAAACAAAACAACCTTCAACGATCCATGGAGCATCTGAGATGTCGATATCATGCTTCCCCTGTAAGTGGGTAGGCACAGAACTTTTGTTTTGCTGCAAAATATAATGCTTCCTTGATAGTTAAACTGCCTCTCTTTTTGGGCAGTGTCACAGCCCCTATGAGTTAGATATGGAAAGTTTTATTTCTAAACTCTTCATGTTTCTTTGTAATTGCTTGAATCTACATAACAGCCAGATTCTCAAGACAAGCTATAAAGTCATCTATCATTTGAGGTAAGTGCCTTTGACTGGAATTGAACCCAGGACCCTTCAGTCCACAGGCCGACGCTCTATCCAATGAGACGAACTGGCTAGGGCTGTACAGTCCTTTCTTTATTGAAGAGCCTAACCTCCACCTTCTTATACAGGCAAACTTCTCACTTTCAGTGCTTATGGAAAACACAGAGCATTTGTCTCCATGTGAAATGATGTCAGGCATCTGAGCCTTTAATGGCTTTTGAGACTCTGCAGAGTGGGTGGGGGGCACTGAAATAATGCTTCGAATCCTTAAGGTGGAAATTTTAATGAGAAACAACTGTCCAAGAAGCTCATTTTCTGAATTTCTACCACAATTGCATTTTGAAAAAGGAATTTTTGTTAAAGCTGGCCACTTTTGGCCAGGATGGGGAAAAGGGACTGTTTTAAGTGTCTGATCAAGAAAAATAAGTGACCACTCTATAAGAGAAAGGACACGCTCTCTCTAGTGAAGAAACAGGAGAACTTTCAGACATCCCTCTAGGCCAGTGTTTCCCTGCTCTGCAGCACTCTTGTAAATTTGTAAATTTGCCACAGCTTACTTGTAAATTTGCCAGGGTGGCAGGGACGCATGACTCTTAGCTGGGAGGCCTGCCAGCTATCAGAAGCCCCCAACTCTTAGGAGGAGAAGGGGGAGGGTGTCCAGAGACCACCCCAGTTACATTTATTTGCGGGGATACTTTCTGGTACTGATAGCATATCTCCCTAGACAGATGCAGCCCATATTGGAAGAATGTCTTGTTGAGAATTCCATCAACCCCCCAGTTTCAGATCTAACACCTTATAAAATAAATCCTTACATTATAGCAAAGGTAAGTACTGCCTTCCTATCTGGCCTTATATGTCACCTGATATTTCAGGTTCGTCTGTGCCTGGATCCCTCTCACCAGAAACCCCTTGTTTATTCTCAGTGTGCAGAAACCCATAATTCTTACCCATTTCATCGATTTTCCCTCTGCTCACAAATCCCCCTTCATCCCTCTTCATTCCTGGTTCCCTCATTGTCGCACGGCCTCCAAAGAATCATCTCACACCCGCAAGTCAGACAGATTAATGCCCCCATTTCCCAAGGTGTGTGTTTGGTTTGACTCCAGCTGACCACTGGGATTTTCAGCCATGACCCTTCCCCGAGGAGGAACTGCCTCCCTTTTTATACTAAACTTATGCCTATTCCTGATCCTCAGTCTGAGCCTGAAAAAATATATAAATATCTATTTAACTTTCCAAACATTTCTGAGAAGAAACCTAACACTCTCTTATCATATAAAAACCTCCCTTGAACCTTCGAACCCTGAAAGGGAGTACAGGCCCTATTAGAAATTTGGAATGATTTGCATTGCATTATTAGGGAATTTTAAATTAGTATCTCTCAACCTGGGTGATTCAACCAGTGGGTTTACTGAACCACATATACATGAAATGAGCTGGCCTCCTGGACCCCATTGTCATGCCCACTGATCTCACCACCTAGGATCTATCTGCCATAACAGGAACTCAGGAAACCAAAGCAAGTTTGGCAGTGGTTGTTGAAAGATGGGCTTAGGGAAACAGAGAGGCCAAGAAGTGTTTTGTCCTCTTGGGGAAAGGAGGGGAGAGGGAAACAGTTCTAGAATGGACTGCTAGCATAACTTTTATTTTATAGATGCTATTCCAGCTGTCATAGGTTTTTGGGCTTATTTCTCCACAGTTTTTGTAGAAACAGAGTTATGTTTCCTTTTTACAAAAAAATGATACTATTGATCACTTTAAGAATTTAGAATAGCTTTCAGAGAAAAGGTTGTGTAAACATATTGTGCGTTAATTTTGTCAACATTTTTGATGCTGCAGGATCAAAATGTCACGACATTCACCACAGTCATGACTTTTATTCAGAGAAACACCAGAAATGAATTGTAGCAATATGCTACATAGGGAGAATTCAATGTCAAAATACCGAGGGCAATGTCTCCTTCTCATGTCCACTTTATCCCCTCCTCTCTTCTCTCCCACTATCCCTCCCTTCCTTCTTTACTTTCTCTGACCCCAGTGAACCAGAGGAAGCCATTCATTTAAAAGATTGTAAATGTAAAATAAATTAAAAAAAATAGTCCTTGGCAGATCCTTATAAAGCTTTGGAGCTCTCGTTCATGACATTCGTACATACACCTATGTGCACATTGCAATGAACCCAATGTTCCAGATTATGATGAGATTCAAAACAATGCTTAGATGCTTAATTAGCTTAGATGCTTTTCTTACTTCATTGGCTGGGTAGTTTAGGGTGTAGCAATGAAAGCAATGCAATGACTAGAAATTCTGGTCTCAGTGGGAAAAGGCTAAGAAAGGGAGCTCAAGGGAACTCAAGGTTGGAACAAACTAACCAGAATCTTCCTTTCTCGAGTCTTCTGTGCTGATTGACACAGGGTATTGTGGTATGCTGGCTCTGGTGAGGATGAGTGCAAAGCATCAGCATATGCCCAGCTATCTGCACACACGAGAGAGAAGAGTTCTTTACAAGACTACTGTTGACAGCGATGTTGTCATTTAATGTAGTCACAGAGAAGAATTAATCAAATTTCTGTCTACAGATAGCTTTAGCTTAAATTCGGGCACCTTGCCCTAACCGGTTTAGCTCAGTGGATTGAGCGTCTGCCTGCAGACTGAAGGGTCCTAGGTTCAATTCCGGTCAAGGGCATGTACCTTGGTTGCAGGCACATCCCCAGTAGGGGGTGTGCAAGAGGTAGCTGATCAATGTTTCTCTCTCATTGATGTTTCTAACTCTCTATCCCTCTCCATTCCTCCCTGTAAGAAATCAATAAAATATATTTAAAAATAAATAAATACATTCGGGCACCTAGTTTAACGTCCTTGCATTATTTAATAAAATAGCTATGTCATCTCAAAAAACTCATAGATTTTTGAAACAATGCATTCAAGGGTAATGTCAGAGTAAAGGAAGTGAAGCATACGCATTTTTCCTAATATACTAGAGAATGCAAATAATGAAACTGAGCAGGTTTCTGGTCTTCTTGTTTTCAAATAAATTATCCACTTCATGGTAGTTTGTACTTTTCAAGATGGCTGCAGTAAGACCTCCTCCCATGACACATACACTTCTTACAACCTGATG
Organism: Myotis davidii; assembly: GCF_000327345.1. Classification (NCBI taxonomy): domain Eukaryota; kingdom Metazoa; phylum Chordata; class Mammalia; order Chiroptera; family Vespertilionidae; genus Myotis; species Myotis davidii. The sequence continues at coordinate 1,780,647 of NW_006295054.1, forward strand.
TGACACTCCTCTGACAGAGAGGTGTAGTTTGCGCTCGCGCCTCTCAAATCTGAGAGGTCCTGTTACTATGGCAGAAGTGATACTATGTGACTTCTAGGAATAGCCATAAAATGGATTGATCCAGTTTCTACTTGGTTTTTTAAAGACATTTGCTCCTGGAACCCTGCCACTATGCCACGAAGAAGCCAAGCAGCCACAGAGAGAAGCCACATGTAGGTGTTCTAGCTGACAACCCAGCTGTGTTCCTGCCTGTCATCCTATATCACTCACCAGTCATGTGTGTAATTCAGCCTTCAGATGATTTCAGCCTCTAGGATACATCCCCGGCATTTGAGCCACCTAGCTCATGCTTTGTTCTGCCAAAATTGCAGTATTGTGAACACACACACACACACACACACACACATACACTGAGTGGCCAGTTTATTATGACCACCTGACATTTGTAGACAAATTAGCTATAATTTAGCGCTGAAGTTGCTAGAGGGCCAGACCATTATAGATAGGGAAGCAGGTTGTTTACCATGACAGTAGAAATGACTTTTTTTCCTGAAGATATGAGTAAACAACATGATTTAACAGCCTTTGAACGTGGGATATATATATATATACTGAGTGGCCAGATTCTTATGACCACCTGATGTTTGTAGGCAAATTAGCCGTACACTGCATCATACGGGATATGGGAGCCGAAGGCCTGTTTGAACACCTTTGCTGTCTACAGTTATGAAGATAAAATGTCTCCAATTCGCACAGGAACACAAGGATTGGGCAATCAAGTAGTGGAAAAAAGTCAGGTGGGCCGATGAATCACGTTTCCAGTTTCATCATGCAGATGGCAGAGTGAGAATTTCATGAAAACAGCATGAAAGCATGCATCCCACATGCATGAGTACAACCCTTCAAGCTGGTGGGGACAGTGTTATGGTTTGGGGCATGTTTTCCTGGCATGATTTGGGCCCTTTAATTTGTGTGGAACAACATCTGAATAGCGCAACATACCTAAGTATCATTGCTGATCAAGTTCATCCTATCATGTTGATGGCGTATCCCAATGGAGATGGCTTCTTCCAATAAGACAATGTGCCATGCCACGGTGCTCGTATTGTGCAGGAGTGGTTTCAAGAACCTGAGAGAGACTTTACCTTGCTTAGGTGGCCCCCACAATCACCAGCTCTCAATCCAATTGAGCATTTGTGGGATGAAGTTAAAAGAGCCATCAGGCAGCTGGTTCCACAACCATCAAATCTCACAGAACTGGACAGTGCTATTCATCAGGCATGGTGTCAGATTCCTCGCATCACTTTTCAACATCTCATGGAGCCAACGCCAAGAAGAATCACCGCAGTATTGAAGGCAAAAGGTGGCCCAACGAAGTACTGATGGGGTGGTCATAATAATCTGGCCGGTCATAATAATTGCTCCCAGGAACAAGTATATATTGATTAAACCACTAAGTACATGGTGTTTTTTATTCAGCAATAGATAACTCCAACCCTGAACTCTCTCCTCCCATTGGGAATTTTCTGTTGGTCTTATAAATATTACACATAAGATTAAAAATATCACACATAAGATTAAAAATGGCAGCAGAGTAGGTGGATGCTGCACGGACATGCTCCCAGGAACAAGCTGGAATTACAATTGAAATATGGAAAGTCTTCCTGAATAATCAATGGAAAACTCACAGACAAGAACACTGATACCCAAGGACCAAAGGTGAAGACTGCATAGAGACTGGTAGGAGAGGCAGGAGGCGCGAAAGGGTTGGCTGGGCAACCAACAGACAGCAACTGAAGTCCCAGAGAGATACCTCAGCTGGAGGGGGGTGGGTGGCCACTGAGAACTATGGAATCTAATCCCCAAGCTGGGCTCCACACAGAGAGCACCAAATCTGAGGAGGGTATCCACATAACATCTAGCTGTGAAAAGCAGTGGGGTGCTGTCTTCCAGGGAGTGACAGCTGAAAGTTCAGGCACCCTTTTGAAGGGCTAGTGCACAAAAACTCCCTGTGGAGCCACCCACCTTGTGCTCTGGCAGAGGGAGGGTGGACTGGAACTGTGAGAGCAGAACCCAGGACTTGGGACCTGGGGGATAAAGCTCAGAAGGGAGACACCCCAAGTTTCCTGGGCTGAGTCATTCCCTCATGTAGCAGAGGACATCTTTCCCATATAGACATTTGCCCTGCCTGGGTGGAAGACAGTCAACACACCCTATTGGAAAACAGCTTGCCCTCAGGCTATTAGAGAATAAAAGTAAGCCCTAGCTTGTTTGGCTCACTGGATAGAGCATAGGCCTGGGGACTGAAGGGTCCCAGGTTTGATTCCGGACAAGGGCATGTACTTTGGTTGCAGGCACATCGCCAGTAGGGGGTGTGCAGGAGGCAGCTGTTCGATGTTTCTCTCTCATCGATGTTTCTAACTCTCTATCCCTCTCCCTTCTTCTCTGTAAAAAA
>NW_006295054.1:1783193-1786014 GCF_000327345.1 Myotis davidii
AAATATATATTTTTTATAAAAAGAGATTAAAAGTAACAATTAGCCTCCAGGCAGAAGCAACTGCTCCACCCTATTGAAAAAACTCTGGCTACACCTGAGGATGATTGCCTGGTGGCAATTCAAGTCAGAATCCTATTAGTCTGTAGACAGAGGTGGTCTCTGGAGGCTTTGAGTCTTTGCCTGATCCAGTTTGTCAAAAACAACCTTTAACACTGTCCTGCACTAGAGATTGAGAGGTATAGAGGATCTACCTAATACATAGTCACAAACCCAAACAGAAAGCCAAAATGAGGAGACAAAGAAACAACCCCCAAATGAAAGAACTCGAGAATTCTCCAGAAGAAGAGATAAATGAAGCAGAGATAAGAAATTTATCTGAAACAGAGTTCAGAGTAATGATGGTAAAAATGCTCAACAGGCCCTAATCAGTTTGGCTCAGTAAATAGAGCGTCGGCCTGTGGACAGAAAGGTCCCAGGTTCAATTCTGGTCAAGAGCATGTATTTTGGTTGCAGGCACATCCCTAGTAGGAGGTGAGAAGGAGGCAGCTGATCGATGTTTCTCTCTCATCGATGTTTCTAACTCTCTATCCCTCTCCCTTCCTCTCTGTAAAAAATCAATAAAATATATATTTTAAAAATGCTCAACAGTATAAAAAAAGATATAGTAACTATGAAAAAAGAACAGTCTGAGCTGAACAATGACATAACACAAATAAAGAACACATTGGAAGGAATACACAGCAGATTAGGGGAAGCTGAGGATTGAATCAGTGAATTAGAAGACAGAGTTGAAAATATCACTCGATCAGAGAACCAAAAAGAAAAAAAAAATTAAAAAACAGGAGGACAGCTTAAGAGAGCTGTGGGACAATGTGAAATGTAACAATATTAGAATAGCAGGTATGCCAGAAGAGGTACAAAGGGAGAAAGGAATAGAGAAGGTGTTCAAAGAAATAATGGCAGAAAACTTCCCTAACCTGGTAAAGGTAAAAGTCACACAAGTTCAAGAGGCACAGAGAACCCCAAACAAGAAGAACCCAAACAGACCCACGCCCAGACACGTCATAATTAAAATGCCAAAAATTAAAGACAAGCAGAATCTTAAGGGCAGCAAGAGGGAAAAATAAAAACTGTTACCTACAAAGGATTTCCTATAAGGCTGACACCTGATTTCTCATCAGAAACTCTACAGGCCAGAAGGGAATGGCATGAAGTACTCAAGGTAATGGAAAGCAAGGTTCTGAGACCAAGATTACTATATCCAGCAGGTTTCATTCAAAATAGACAGTCAAATAAAGAGCTTCCCAGACCAAAAAAAAGAAGGCTAAAGGAGTTCATCACCACCAAGCCAGCATTACAAGAAATGCTAAAAGGATTACTGAGAAGAAGAAACAGAGAAAGAAGCCTAGCCATACAGAATTAAAATGACTATAAATAAGTACCTCTCAATAATAACCCTAAATGTAAATTGATTAAATGCACCAATCAAAAGGCATAGGGTAGCTGAATGGATACAAAAAGTTGACCCAACTATATGTTGTTTACAAGAGACCCACCTCAAAGCAAAAGACACACACAGGATAAAAGTAAAGGGATGGAAAAAATTTTCCATGCAAATGGAAAAGAAAAAAAAGCTGAAGTAGCAATACTCATATCAGACAAAATAGAGTTTAAAATGAAGGTCATCACAAGAGACATCAAAGGTCACTACATAATACTAAAGGGATTGATCCAACAAGAGCATATAATCCTGGTAAACATATATGCACCCAATATAGGTGCACCTAAATATATAAAAAATTTTCTTGAGGACTTTAACAGAGAGATTGACAACAATACAGTCACAGTAGGGGACTTTAACACCCCTCTGACTTCACTGGATAGATCTCCCAGACAAAAACTTAACAAGGAAACAGAGACTCTAAAGGACACCTGGATCAGATGGATTTAATAGACATTTATAGAACATTTCACCCCAACGCAACAGGATATGGATCATTCACAAAGATAGACCACCTGTTAGACACAAAACAAGTCTCTACAAGTTCAACAATATTTAAATCATATCAAGCATCTTCTCAGATCACCGTGGAATGAAATTAGAAATCAACTACAGTAAAAACACCCCAAAACATTCAAACACATGGAGGCTAAATAGTATGTTATTATACAATTAATAGGTTACCAACAAGAACAAGAAAGAAATCAAAAACTTCCTGGAAACAAATGAAAATGAACACACAACAACCCCAAATCTCTAGGACACAGCAAAAGTAGTCCTGAGAGAGAAGTTCATAGCACTACAGGCATACCTCAAAAAAAACAAAAAACAAAAAAACACAACCAAAACAACAACAAAAAACCCAAGAAAAATCAACAATAAACTATTTAACCCTAGAACTTAAAGAGCTAGAAAGAGAACAACAAGAAAAGCCCAATAGAAATGCTATATAATAAAAGAGAAACATGTAAATTAACTATCCCTTCACCAGCCAATCAGGGTGAATACACAAATTAACCAGACGGGCCGAGAGCAGAAGCGGGAGAGCTGGCAGCTTGGGGGGATGTGGCTCCCTCGATTGCTCCCAGCACGGGGAGCACCAGAAATTCTGGGAATAGTAGTTCTGATGGCAGCCCCAGTACCAGAAGCAGAAACCCAGAGGGCAGGGAGCACCAGGAATGCTGGGAATCATAGTTCTGGTGGCAGACGGATCTCCTAGACCAGTGGTCAGCAAACTGCAGCTCGGCAAACTGCGGCTCATGAGCCACATGTGGCTCTTTGGCCCCTTGAGTGTGGCTCTTCCACAAAATACCAACTTCT
>NW_006295054.1:1786475-1789064 GCF_000327345.1 Myotis davidii
TCACCCTGAGGGCTTCTCCACCGCCCCCTGCTCCTGAGGGGTGATTGGTGCTGGCGCCATCAGTGCGTGGGAGCAGCAGTGGTGGGAGCGGGGTTGCCGGCAGATGGGACCGGGGGCTGCAGAGGGAAGGGCTGGGTGGGGGCACGGAGGCTGGGCTGAGACAGGCCCCTGTGCCTACTGCAGCATTGCGGCCTACAGTTCCTTTCAACTACCCCCGTCTAGTGCACTGGGCCCCTAGTAAATAATAAAAGGAAATAATAAAGATTAGAGCAGAAATAAATAACATAGAGACTAAAAAAAAAAAATACAAAAAAATCAATGAAACCAAGAGCTGGTTTTTTGAAAGGATAAACAAAATTGATAAACCATTAGCCAGACTCATCAAGAAACAAGGAGAGAGAACCCAAATGAATAAAATCAGAAATGAAAATGGAGAAGCAACCACAGACACCACAGAAATACAAAGGATTGTAAGAAAATACTATGAACAACTATACGCCAACAAGCTGGACAATGTGGATGAAAAAGACAAATTCCTAGAAAATTACAATATCCCAAAACTGAATCAGGAAGAATCAAAAAACCTAAATAGACCAATAACCATTGATGAAATAGAAGCAGTAATAAAAAAAATTCCCACAAACTAAAGCCCATGTCCGGACAGCTGCAAAGGAGAGTTTTACCAAACATTCAAAGAAGAATTAACACTTATAATCCTCAAACTATTTCAGAAAATCCAAGAGGAAGGAACACTTCAAAACTCTTTTTAGGAGGCCAGCATTATCCTAAATCCAAAATTAGGATAAAGACACTACAAAGAAAGAGAATTGCAGGCCAATATCCCTGATGAACATAGATGCTAAAATCCCCAACAAAATATTAGCAAATCGCATCCAGCAATATATTAAAAAGATCATACACCATGATCAAGTGAGATTTATTCTAAGATGCAAGGCTGGTGCAATATTCTCAAATCAATAAATGTGATATATCACATAAACAAATTGAAAGACAAAAACCACATGATCATATCAATAGATGCAGAAAAAGCATTCAACAAAATCCAACCCCCATTTTTGATAAAAAAAAAAAAAAACTCTCAGCAAAATTGGAATATAGGGAACATATCTCAACATGACAAAGGCCATATATGACAAACCTATAGCCAACATCACACTCAATGGGCAAAAACTTAAAGCATTTCTCCTAAGAACAGAAACAAGACAGGGATGCCCACTCTCACTACTCCTGTTCAGCATAGTACTGTAAGTGCTAGCCATAGTAATCAGACAAGAAGAAGACGAGAAATTAATGAGAACCCACAAAGACATGGGCATCCGAAAACCATGTTCACTTTTTAAATAAATTATCTTGCCTATGAAATGTTACAACACTGAACTTACAGCTCTAATTTTTATATCTCTCCTAAATTGCAGACTCTCCAGTCACTGGCCAATAGCAAGGCCAGTGACTAAACACATCATCAATAATAAATAACGTTTTCTGTCTTCTTTAAAAAAAAAAAAAAGAGAGAGAGAGAAACTAAACAACCAACCCCCTTTACCATTGCAACAAAAAATTAAGATATCTAGGAATAAACTTAACTAAGGAGATAAAAGACCTATACTTGGAAAACTAGAGGACATTGGAAAAAGAGATAGAGGAAGACATAAACAAATGGAAGAATATAGCATGTTCAAGGATTAGTAGAATCAACATCATTAAAATGTCCATATTATCCAAAGCAATCTATAGATTCAATGCAATCCCAATTAAGATACCAATGGAATGTTTCACCGACCTAGAACAAACTCTCCAAAAATTCATCAGGAATAATAATAAAAAAGAGTCCGAATAGCTGCAGCAATCCCGAGAAAGAAGAACAAAGTTGGAGGGATCACAATACCAGATATCAAGCTATATTACAAAGCCACTGTTCTCAAAACTGTCTGGTACTGGAACGAGAACAGACATATAGACCAATGGAACCAAACAGAGAACCCAGAAATAGACCCAAACCATTACGCTCAATTAATATTTCACAAAGGAGGCAAGAGAATACAATTGAATCAAGATAGTCTCTTTAATAGTGTTGGGAAAATTGGACAGATACATGCAAAAAAAATGAAACTAGATCACCAACGTACACCATACACAAAAATAGACTCAAAATGGATAAAGGACTTAAACGTAAGAGGGGAAACCATAAAAATCTTAGAAGAATCCATAGGCAGCAAAATATCAGACATATGTCGTAGCAATATCTTTACTGATACAGCTCCTAGGGCAATGGAAACTAAAGACAAAATAACCAAATGGGACTACATCAAAATAAAAAGCTTCTGCACAGCAAAAGAAACCATCAAAAAAACAACAAGAGAGCCCACTGCATGGAAGAACATATTTGCCAATGTTATCTCTGATAAGGGTTTAGTCTCCAAAATTTACAGGGAACTCATATAACTTAACAAAAGGAAGATAATACAATAAAAAATGAGCAAAGGACCTAAATGGGCAGTTTTCAAAAGAGGACATAAAGAAGGCCAAGAGACATATGAAAACATACTCAATGTCACTAATCATCTGAGT
>NW_006295054.1:1789178-1794634 GCF_000327345.1 Myotis davidii
GCCCATGAGCAGGTGAGTGGATTAAAAAACTGTGGTACATCTACACAATGGAATACTACACTTCTGTAAAAAAAGAAGGAACTCTTACCATTTGCAACAGCATGGATGGACCCGGAGAACATTATGCTAAGCGAAATAAGCCAGTTGTATAAAGATAAATATCACATGATCTCACTCATTTGTGGAATATAATGAACAACATAAACTGATGAACAAAAATAGAGCCAGAGGGGAAAAAGTAATATTTAAAAATATTTTAGAATATAATAGATGTAATCCCAATATTTGCAGATTTTTAATATCTCCTACAAGTTTTGTGATATCATACTATATTAGTACAGTTTTGGTATTATTATACTTAAAATCCTTTTTTTCTTGAAATATTAATATTTATTGTGTATAATATTGTATTTAAGATCGTTTTTCTTGAATTATTGGTGTTTACTGCATGTAACATTATTAGAGTAAAATCATTTTTTGTGAGAAAAAAAAGGAGTTCCTGGAAACCAGAAAGTCCTAGCTGCAGGAGAGTTCTGTCTGGCAGGAGCTATGGCCTTCAGCAGAGGATAAAAGACACAGCCAACCTGCCCAGAGACCCAGCAGACAGAAACGTAGGGGAATACATTCTCCAGCTCTGTCTCCTCTCCCCTTCCCATCTCTTGCTGGTGTTTCCTATTGACCAAACCAACTGGAAGTCAGAGGACATAAAAGGCAGCATCCTGGGCACAAAGGAGAGTGGCTCTATGGACAGAGACTATCCATCATAGTGACCTTCACAATGGCTTACTGAAATGTCAGTTTCAGATATAGTTAGCTATGTTTATCAGTGAGAATGAAAAGGCTGCTCTGTAAAAGGGTGCTTTACAGGTTCAATAGTGCTAGCTTTGATGGAAAGAGGCGTGGATGGTGAGCACTTTGATTCCTGTCTTGAAGAGGTGTGCCTGGGGATATTGCCCAACTCAGAAAGGATCAAGGAGTAAAGAGAACAGAGAAGTGGAGGCAAAAGAGACACAGCACATCTTTTGAAGAGTTGGGCACTTCAAGAAACTTTTTGGGGGGAGAAATTTGGAAAGATTATCCTCTAAAGAGGTGGGTCCTGCGCACAGACCAGGGCTCCTCTTTGTGCCTTGGTTTACGGGTCTGTACACAAGATGCCACAGAGAAACTGTCCAGCCATTTTCCTGGAGTGGCTTCCCCATTTGACGTGGGTTTTCTCTCTTCAAGTCTGAGGAATCCAAACACCAATATAATACCTCATCGACACTTATCATAAATACATTTATAGGGTTATCTGGCTCTGGAAAGAACATAATGCACATACTTATAAGACATGTCTCAAGCTGACCAGGCAAGGGAGTAGGAGACCGTCACAGCAAGGATCTGAACAAGCTTCCTCCTGAACTAAAGCCCTCCTGAGTATTACCACTGAGCCCTCAAGAGAAAAGGAACATACTTTAAGTCATGACGGTAACTAAAATATATAAATATCTCAGGGTCAAAGAATCTAAAGTCCACAGCCAGTACCACCCCAGCCCCTCAGCAACCAGAGCACAGCCTTAAATTATGGTGTGGTTGAAGGAGGAGACCCCACGACCAGGTGTTCCTTTCCCTTTTGGCTTTTCCAAAGGCCTGCTTCCGGTCAAATCTCTCCCTTAACTTTTTGGGCATTGGGTTCTTCAGATTGAAGTACATGATTGGTAGAATTATTTTTTTTGTACCCGAAAATGATCTCAAGAACTTGCCATTTAAACCACCATGGTTTTTCATTTGTATCAATAAAATGTGATTGGTGTTTGAAAATGAAAAAAAAAAAATCACACATAAAAACAGCCACATTTAATGAAACCATCTAAACCAGAATCTTAATTTCTTAAGATTTCGCCCCAGGAAAAAGTGAAAATCCCACGCAAAATGAGTACCACTGACTAAGAAAAGGAAGTGTAAGGGCAAGTGCAGCTATCATTAATAATGCAGCAAGGGTTCTCATTCCTGGGTTCCTACGATGCACCATCCAGTGTACAAAGCAGGGAAATATTTCTTGACAGAGGTAGGTGGTTTCAAAAGATCAGAAAAAGAGGACTCTGAAGAAAGAAGAAGAGATAGGTTAGTAGATGGTAACATGAGCTAAGTTATGGACTTGGGGTGAGTCTGCCATCACAGAATTTCAGAATCTCAAGTTTCATCTGCAATGTACTAGAAAAGTTATTGTCTAGTTTCTACTGTCTAATATCTTTGATGTCAGGGAGAGCCCTCTTAAACTTCCCAAAGAAATTATCTGTTAGAAACTTCTTCCTTAGGTTAAGCTAAAATCATCTCTCTGCAACTTTTATCATTTGGCTTTATTGTGAAGTTGCATCTTTTGCTGGAGGTTTGACTCTAAAGTCAATGTGAGAAAACAGTTGCCTATGTCCAAACTTGGTCTTGAAAGTTTCTCAGGAGAGCACTCCAATAGTCATCAGCCTATGATTCCTCAGCCAGCATTCCCTCCAGTGTTGAAATTGGTCACTGTTTCTTTGGTTGAGAATCAAAGTAGTCGGCTGTGTATAGGAGATATATGGATTTAAAAATATGTATTTTTCAAGGCTAGAGTACCACTCAGACTGGGGAGATGCTTACATTCTGAAAGCAAGAGGGTCCTGAGATGAGGTTTTCACACTTCTTGTCTCCTGCTCATTTGGGGGCATAGCTGGAGTAGCCAGACACACTATTTAGATTGTACAGGGTTGGACAAATGTAGGTTTACAATTGTTTGTATGGAAAATAATATAATAAATAATAATGGAAGAATAAACTGTGTTTCACACACTCACAAGTGTAAACTTACTTTTTCCCCATGCTACATTTTTCCCTTAGAAATATGATTATTTTTGCAGATCTCACATAATTAAATTTATGTACATTAAACACATATATGACATAGCATTGTGTATGTAGGCCTGTTTTCTAGAGCTACAATAGGGCAGGTCTAATATCTTCTCCATGAAAGCCTAAAAAGACAAGTATTAGAACTCTTGAGACTGCTCCACACGAGACATCACCTTTCTTTCCAATGTTTCTCACAGAATGTGATTTAGGCCCTCACTCTCTAGTATTTCTCCTCTGAACATGTGTCCTTAAGTATAAATCCCAGAATTGATCATACTGTCCGTGTCCAATTAGGTCAACACAGAATAGAAGAGGTGGGCACACATATTGTTCTTGATACTCACTTCTATTAGCCAAAAATCACACTTGAGTTTTTGGCAACCATGTTCCATGGCTGAATTATAGTTACCAAAATCCTAAGTGTTTTTTAAAGTTACAAAATGTTTAAACACGTAGAAAATAAAATAGCAGACACCCGTAACTCATCAATAAGATCAACAGATGTTACCTTGCCTTATTTACCTCTTTATGTGTTTTGATTTGCCCAGGTCTCCCACATACTGTATTTTTGCACTCATATAACCACACTATGAAGAGTTACTGATTTAATAATTATTTATGGAATCCCTACCGTGTCCTCTTTGACCTTATCTTTGCTATTCAAATGTATTATGTATTATTTCAGCATCACATTATTTACAAATTTGATTAGGAACTCTTCGTACACAAGATTTATTACAACAATGAATGGGATAGGGTTGATGACAGATCCACCACTAATAACAATCCTCTAGATTGGCTGCAGCAATATTATATTTCTATGACCCTGTGCCTTTGTTTATGTTGTTCTTTCCACCTGGAGTGGCTCCTTACCTCCTTCTTTTATCGGACTAACTTATATTAGTGAACTCTTTTGAGACTCAATGTCACCAGCTCCAGCAACCCTTCCCTCATCATCACCTGCTCAGTTAAGTGCCCCACTGTTGGACATTTCTCTATCATAGCTCCTGTGCTCTGTTGTACTCATTGGCTACTTATCTATCTTCCCCTCTCATCTTTCAGTTCTTCAATAGCAAAAATGTACTCATATTTATTTTTGTATTCTTAACCTTTTTAAGTGTGCCAGAACTTCAAAGGTGCTAGCTCATAGTAGCTGCCCAGAAATACTTGTTAAATAAACATGTAAGAGGCCTGGCTGGTGTGGCTCAGTGGGTTGTAGTGTCATCGATTTCCAGTCAGGGTATATACCCAGGTTTTGGGTTCAATCCCTGGTTGGAACACATATTGGAGGCAACTGATCATATTGATATTTCTCTCTTTTTCTTCCTCTCCCTTCCTCTCTCTCTAAAATCAATAAAAACATATCCTTGGTGAGGATTAAGAAGTAAAATAAAATAAATAAACATGTAAGAATAAAACAATTTAGTCAAATATTGCTTTCTTGTATTACAGGAATACTTTCCACAATATCTCCAGTAGATCATCACTTCTAACCATAGAGAATTTGCTACTCCACAGAACAACCCATTCCTATTTGAATGATTCTGGATTTTGAAAGTCTTTTCTCATATTAAACTCCCAATCAGTTTCCTGCACCAATGTTATAAGTTCTTATTATAAACTAGAGGCCTGTTGCACGAAGAGATTCGTGTAATAGGCCTTCCCTTCCCTTGGCTGCTGGCACCAGTTTGCCTCTGGCACCCGGGACCCAGGCCTTCGCTCTGGCCAGGCTCTGGCCGGAGCCGGCCCCGGGGAAGTCAGGTTTCTCTGCTCCGGCCCTGGAACTGTCAGGCTTTGCTCCGCCACTTGGAGCCTATGTATGCAAATTAACCGCCATCTTTGTTGGGTTAATTTGCATACTCTCCTGATTGGTTGGTTAGTGTAGTGAAGGTATGGTCAATTTACATGTTTGTCTATTATTAGGTAAGACTAGAGGCCCAATGCATGAAATTCATGCAAGAGTAGGCCTTTCTTCCCTTGGCTGCCGGCACTGGTTTCCCTCTGGCACCTGGGACCCAGCTTCCATTGCAGCCCAGGCTTCGTCTGGAAAGTCATCTGGAAGGATGTCTGATCAATTAGCATATTATGCTTTTATTATTATAGATAAGTTGAGTCTCTTTTCTGAATGTCAAGGATTCTTTTATGGCACTCACGTGGGTAACTAAATTGTTATTAGTGAATATGTTTTACATATAGCTAGCAGAGCTGAAGAAATTATTTCAGTGCTCAGAATTGAAGCACTTTCAGGGGCATCTCATTGAGGATTTCTACCCTGAATTCTTTTCAGAAGCTAAGTGGGACTGTGAAGACCACAGCACAGGTGTCCTGTGTTCTATGAAGCTCACATTCCTATGTAAACACACCACTACTTTCTTGAGCATCACAAACTCCTGGGTGGTCTTAGGACTGCCTTCAAAGGGAAATAAGTTGGAATTTTCTCAGATTGCTAATCATTTGAGGACCTGGTTAGTGTACAACTAGGCTATATTCTGAAATCTCTATTTATTGAGTCCACGAATTCACACCTGAGGAGAAACCTAAGAGACTAACCCTGGCCCCAAACTTGATTGAATAGCCAAAGAGTTGTAGGG
>NW_006295054.1:1794653-1814050 GCF_000327345.1 Myotis davidii
CAAAGAAACATAACTTCTGTGCTAAGATCAATGCCTTTCTATAAGTTCTTGATCATAACTGTTACTTAGCACAGTTGGAAGCAATTGACATTACCCCCTGGGAATATGGAAGCAAACATTTCCTTTAACATTTAGGCTTTTGCCCCACAGATTGCAGATTTTTCAAAATGGTGATCAGTTGGCAAAATTTGGTAACAGAGCATTCATTATTCTCTTTGTAGGGAAGGTCAGTGATTCTTGTGTACCAGGTACTATGCTGGAAACTTCACACACTTTACCTCATGTGACTCTCATAACAATCCTGGGAAATAAATATTATCTCCATTTCATAAAGGAGGTACTGGATGCTCAAGAAAATTAAGAAACCTGTTCAATGTCTCAGAATTACTAAATTGCAAAAATAATTTAAATCCAGATAGTTCTTACTCCAAGGTCCTTGTGCTTTAGACCAGTGGTCGGCAAACTCATTAGTCAGCAGAGCCAAATATCAACAGTACAACGACTGAAATTTCTTTTGAGAGCCAAATTTTTTAAACTTAAACTATATAGGTGGGTACATTGTTATTAACTTAATTAGGTACTCCTAAACTGGCCTTTGCTAAAAACATCCTCAATCTGATTGAGGTACGTTCGCTGAGGTTGACCCCTTCCAACTCTCCCATCCACACTTGTCTTGTATACTTGTCAAACAGCGCTCCTAAAAGAATGTTTCATTTTAAAGCCATCAACACAAAATAATTACAATTCTTAAATTGATGACAAAAATACCGGTAGGATTTGCAGCTGGTTGGAAAAATACAGGTAACTTTATGCTTCGAGTAGGTACTTTTGTCACCTGCGCGCGATTTGCGGACCAGACTAGCACTAACCACTGCACATGAGACTGCTGACTGGCTCACTCAACTTGCACTGCGTATCTCGCCTCCTGACCAACCCGACCAACACCCCCCACTTCTTTTAACACCACTTCTTCAAAATAGACTTGCCCAGGCCAAAAACCAACTTCTGCACATGGGCCACTGTACATGTGCGCCCGCACGTGGTATTTTGTGGAAGAGCCACAGTCAAGGGGCCAAAGAGCCGCATGTGGCTTGCGAGCCACGGTTTGCTGATCACTGCTTTAGGCCAAGCCACGTTGACTTTCATGGGCTTCACTGCATGACCTTCCACTTGGAGTTGAACTCTGCCTTTACTTCCTCATCCCCTATTCCTGGATCACCCCTTTGATCTGCCGTTGGGTACCAGCCTCTTAAAACAAAGTTATAGCATCCTTGCCTTATCAACCAGATTGTGTCTAATTCTGTTTTTACAATGTCACCCTTAAGAATATCCAGAAAGTATGGAGATGATTGCATGAATATCAGCTTCTCTCTCTCTTTTTTTTTTTTTTGCTTCTATTTCTTTACATTAGTTTTTCCTGAAATGTTCATATCAATGGAATCCTATACTACAGGTCTTTTGTGTCTGGCTTTTTTCACTTAGCATTATTTTTTTCAGGTTTTCCCTGTCACCCATTTTCCCCCCATTGACCCCTTCTAGGCTGCCCCGCCCCCACCCCAGCTTCTTTCTTTTACCTCAAGTTTGGGTTGGCAAGAGAGGAGGGGTAGGAAGAGGTGATCTTTAGGTTAATAGGGTCCAACAGAAATATTTAGTAAAAAAATTAGTTGTGTGTGTGTGTGTGTGTGTGTGTGTGTTTAATCTTCAGTCATCTGGACTGAGATGCTAGAGATAGCTTTTGTTGGTATTCATTGTGAACATTTTATTCACATTATTTAGGATTTTTTTCCATCTATCTCCAGGCTCCATGCCTCACAGCATATAGGCTTGCCCAAATCTGACCCACTGCCCATTATTGTAAATAGAGTTTTAATAGAATGCAGCCACACTCATTCATTTATATACTGTCTGTGGCTCTTTTCACACTAGTAAGGCAGGGAGAAGAAGTCATTGCAATAGAGACTGTATGGCCCATAAAGCCTAAAATATTTAGGCTTTAAATATTTAAATATTTAAAATATTTCTGGCCCTTTAAAGAAACATTTTGCTGACTCCTGCTTTAGGCAGAACAAAAATATATGGATGTTGCAGTCCAGCAATGAATCTCTGTGTCTAGACTAGAATGTGGAGGAATTTGGATTTGGATGTCTGAACCAGGACATCTTTAAAGGCTCGTCCAACCCTGTACTTCAAGGATTTAAAAACTCAGCATTATATACCTATATACTTTTTTTCCTCATAAATAAAGTATAAGAAGTAGGACCAAGATAGCAGATGTGAATTTGGAGTACAACGGGAATGTTAAAAACAGGCATTTCTGTTTTGTTAATTCTTACTATGCTGATGCTCAAATAGAGCAAACTATATATATCCAGCACATTAGCTAAATCATGAAAAGTCTAGCCCGGCCTGAGTTGCTCAGTGGTTGAGCGTGGACCTATGAACTAGGAAGTCAAGGTTCATTTCCCAGTCAGGGCATATATCCAGGTTGCAGGAATGATCCCCAGTGTGGGGTGTGCAAGAGGCAGCCAATCAATGGTTTTCTCTCATCATTGATGTTTCTAGCTCTCTCTCCTTCTCCTTTCCTGTCTGAAATCAATAAAAAAAATTTTTTAAAGAAAAGTTTCTAAAGATGGTCAAGGCTGGATACATGGAAGTGGCCCAATCTGAGTATATTGACATCAACACGTATTTGAGAGAAATCTATCTACATAATTGTATCGTTCTGCTTGTCGATGTTTGTAAAATATTATTCATGTCTTCGATGAAAACTCCCTCCAGTCATGGAAGCTTGGAATTATGTAACTGTTTTATTAATTTACTTATTGACCATCAACCCTCTGCGTGCCGCTACATGAACCAAGAGCGGAAACGCGGCCTCTGCCCTGGAGGACAGTATTGCTGAGCTCTTAGACTCTCTTCCCACGCCTCGGGACCTGTTATCACGTTTGGTTATTTTTAAGATATTTCCAAATAAGTAAGATGCGCACTTGAAAATTTTGTATAACGTCAGAGGCCCACATCCTTGGGACCTAATGCCTGCTAGATTCCATTTTGCATCCCTGCGAACTTTAGCTGCATTTGAATTAGAAAACCTGTCCTTTGAATTTACAGTTTTTTTAAGCCTCCTGTATTCCCCGTAGATCTTCATTTGGCTTGCTGGTTTGTCACCGGATCTTTTAACTTGGGCCAAACTTTCTCTGAATACAAAAAGGATGTCAAAAGTTGATGTTTACTGACATCTGATCCCTGGTGTATTGTATAAAACCATCAGGTACAAATATTTTAAAATATTTCTAGCCTCTATGCAAGGAAATAAAAAGACTGAATTCATTTTTTTCTATTGAATTTAAAATCAAACCAGACTTATCTGAGTAAAACAACAGAAAGTATCAAAATTCCTTTAGGGTTTAGAATGACTTTCGTGGAGCGAAACATATCTTACTAGAGGCCTGGTGCACAACATTCGTGCACTGGGGGTAGGGGTAGGGTCCCTCATCCCGGCCTGTGCCCTCTCACATTCCTGGACTTACTGCCTACCCGTTCGATGCTCCTTAGCACTGCCGCGGAGGTGGGAGAGGCTCCTGCCATCGCCACTGCGCTCGCCAGCCATGAACCTGGCTTCTGGCTGAGGGGCGCTCCCCCTGTGGAAGTGCACTGACCACCAGGGGACAGTTCCTGCATTGACCATCTACTTCCTGGTGGTCAGTGTGTGTCATAGCAACCAGTCATTTTGCTATTCAGTCAATTTGCATATTAGGCTTTTATTATATAGGATGATTTGGAAATTAGAAAGAGGTTTTATCTTGGAAGGAAAAAAAGATAACCTTCCAGAGAAGATTTTTTCTCATGTATGGACATTAGGAATGGATTGTAGGTGTGACCCAACAGGAGATCAGACTATCTGAACATTATACTTGCTCAGTGCCATTGTAACTCATTGATAGGATGTTGTGTAATTGTTCTCAAGGCAGCCAACATATGAATATTTTGCCTTCTGAATCAGTAAAGAGCCGAATTTTCATCATTTATTTCTTTAGTATTTCCTCTCTTTTCTTCACCTAGGTATCTAACAAATATTTTATATTAGATATGTAGGAAGTGTTTACCAATGAATGACTACACTGTTTCAATTAGCTCATTGATATATTTACTGAGAATCCACCCCTCATCCCCAACATTGCATGAACTTAGCCTTATAGGCAAGAAAATTCAGGAAGAAAATTTGTTTTAAAATTGTTTAAAAAATCTTGTGTAATGGTTCTAGATGACCCATTAAAGTTATTTCACATAATAACAATTTGTCATAAATCAATTGGCTCAATGACCAATTTGCCCCCTTAATGATATATAATGTTTTTTAACAATTAATAAGTTAACAGGAATTTGTGTTTCAGTCAGGCTCTTCAATATACAGTTTACTTTGGGGAGAGACCATTTCTTGGGATTTTGGAAATTCTGCTATCAGGCATGTCACCAATCTCAAATTTTTTTTTTTCAACATAGTTTGGTAAGTTTTTATCTTCCAATATATTTTCAACCTAGTCTATTACTTTTTCTACTTCTTATAATTTTCTTTTTCTTGACCAAGAAAGGAAGGAGTTATATTGCAAGCAATTTACTGGGAATGTTCTTATATACGAACTAGTGGCCAGGTGCATGAAATTTATGCAGGGGGGCGTCCCTCAGCCCAGCCTGCACCCTCTCCAATCTGGGACCCCTTGGGGGATGTCTGACTGCCAGTTTAGGCCTGATCCTAAACCGGCAGTTGGACATCCCTCTCACAATCTGGGACCACTAGCTCCTAACCACTCACCTGCATGCTTGTCTGATCGCCCCTAACTGCCTCTGCCTGCCTGCCTGATTGCCCCTAACCCATCTGCCTGCCTTCCTGATCATCTCTAACCTCTCTGCCTGCAGCCTGATCATCCCAACTACTCTCCCCTGCCAGCCTAATCTCACCCCCAACTGCCTCTACCTGCCTGATCACCCCTAACTGCCCTTCCCCTGCTGGCCTGATCTTGCCCTCAACTGCCCTCCCCTGCCGGCCTGATCTCACCCAGTCTCTGTCTCTCTTTGTTTTTCTCAGCAATCCTCCAGGCCTCCCTGTCTCCCTCTTCCTCTTTGCCATCTAGGAGGGGGTGGGGCCAGTGGGCGCCACTCCACCCTCTGCTCACCCTTCCTTCCATCCAGGCCTCTTCAGGCCCAGTCTGTTTTGTTTTCTCATTCTGAGAGAGGCTCTGAGAGTGAGGTGGGAGGGAGGGAAAGAAAGGGAGAAAAGGCTGTGAGCTGGTGGGGGCTGTGTGTGTCTGTGTGTGTGAGGGTTCGGGGGCGGGAGGTAGGGGGGTAAGAGATCAACCAAAGGACTTGTATGCATGCATATAAGCATAACCAATGGACATAAGACACTGGGGAATAGGGGAGGCTAGGGGACTGTCTAGGGCGGGGGGAAAAAATGGACACATATGTAATACCCTTTGTAATAAAAAATAAAATTTAAAAAAAAAGAGTGCATGCATTGATACAATGAGAGTGTGAAAATGCCAGTGGTTTTAAGCTTGGAATTTTTTTCAAGCAATTATGTTAATAATCACAAAGCAACAAGTTCTTTGTGAATCAA
Source organism: Myotis davidii (assembly GCF_000327345.1). NCBI lineage: Eukaryota > Metazoa > Chordata > Mammalia > Chiroptera > Vespertilionidae > Myotis > Myotis davidii. The sequence continues at coordinate 1,800,271 of NW_006295054.1, forward strand.
TAATATTGAATAACTGGTCTTTTGGCAAATTGGTCCCTTGATGAATTGGTAGTTAATGACTTACTATTTGGCTGATTTTCTACACTGATTTAGGTATAAAATCATCTTTCCTTGCCCAAGAAAGACCCACTTCTGTGGACTGCTAAAAACAGTCTCATCTAGAAGCAGATGAATGAAGCTTTTGCCATATTTTCCTGCCTTACAGCTTTACTAGAGCAAACTGTTGCACTCCATGTAAACCACAACAAAAATCTCTCATGGTGTCTTTTTGGAGAATGTGGAGGACCTTTGAGTTATTGAAGATTTCAAAGTGATAGCATTAAAAAATATGGCTTTACTTTAACCATTAAAATGACTAATATCTCACAGTAGGAGGCAGAAGAACTTGCCTGTGTATAACAGGAAGGCAGAAAGAGGAAGAGCATACGTAGAAAAATGAGTAAAAATGCTCAAGGCTGGAAGGGATAAAAGAAATAAATGTGCCTGCGAAAATAAAATGGCACAGGGCCATTGGTGGGTTTGGTGGGTGCTTAAGGGTATGGATATGTATCCTAGTATGAGACAAAGAAAGTTTATGTATATTAAAGATAGAAGGTCAACCCTCCCGAAACATTCAGCAATTGGTTATAGACATAGACAATTTTCAGGCTTGCTTTGTTGACCTCATCCTGCCCAGATGCCTTCACAATTGAAATGCCTTCACAACTGTACGGCTGAGCCTAGGTCCTGAAATTGCAATGACATTGGACAAACTCCATCCCACTAATATTTTCATTGGTGATAACCAGAGACCGATGTCAAGAAGATACTAGAATTGACTATCCAAATAATGAAAGATACTAGATGTCACTACCAAAATATCAATCTACATTCTTTTCTGTTAATAGGGTACTGGCAACCATGAAAGAAAAGTCTGTAGAAAAAAACTCAACTATCATTTGACCAAGTTTCTCTTTGCAACTTGTGCAAGAGTCCAGGGTTGTAAACAGAGCTTTCTATTCTTTAACTGTAACAGTGTTAGCTTTTTTATTCCAAGTATCAGTGCAGAGCCTAGACTTCTCACCAACCTGTCTTTCCAACACAAAGGAACTAAACTTGAGATCCTTGGAAATTCTTCTTGGTATGAGTCTTTGTCTTTCCATTGCTTTTTTCTTTGCCTCCTCTTATTTTTACTGGATTGAATCCATGCTTTTCTTCACTGAAGAAGGCGCTGCATCAGGCATAGGCGATCAGGAAAAGGTTTTTTTCACCTCCATGATTTAGGTAGCAATACGGACATCTGGCAGCAAGGAGTTATAGAAAACTCCTTTATCCTCCCTCCTCCCCCTTTTTAAGGGAGCCATTACTTCAGGTAGAAGATATCAGCTAACATATTTCTGCAGGCATTGGGCTCTTTCAAGACCTCCATTGGTGATCAAACCAAATATTTAAAAGGACATTCCCGTAAACAAAAGCATGGTCTGCATTCACAAACCATTTTCAGTAAGATCTTTTTCCAGTCAAGACTCTGACCATCTGCTTGCCATCTTATATTTTTTAATATTATTCTGTCAAATATATGCTCTGTCAATGCAGGTAAAGGAATACTTGAAAAATCTGAACATACACAAATCAGTGGGTCCAGATGACATGAATCCTGAAGTCTGGAGGGAATTAGCTAATGTAGCTTTGCAAATAAGTACCCAAACAGAGCGGCCTCACAATATTTTATCAAACCGCCCTCCTTTCAGGAAGTACACAGGTAGTAAAATAAATACAATCAGCATCATCTTAGCCTCTCCTGGCATAAATTGTTCCCTTGGACAAGTTCCTATTTCCAAATCCTCACATATGAGCTTACTCTACTACTATACTAGTAAAAAGGGGGAGAGAGAAGAATATCACTAAGAAAGAACAAAAAACAAAAAAGTTTTGCAGGATGGTATTTTACTAAAGGTTATAGAGGAAATCTGTAATTTATTATTTACTGAAGGTGGCTTTTGAAGAGTTAAACTACCTATAAGACATAGCTGCAGGGTCTGAGGGAGCCATCTCAGGACTGTGAGCCAGAATGACCCCATTCTGGCCTTATTTGTTAGGTGGCTATGCAACCACAGCCTCCCGTGGGCAAACACTAGGAAGCTGGCTCACTCTTCTTCACCTATTATGGTAAAGTAGTGACCTGGTGCACCGATTTGTGAACATTGAAAGGAAATTAATTAGAAGGTGGCCAGTGGGGCAGGAGTGGGTGAGAAGGATGGAACATGCCCTGGAGCTAACCTCCCGAGGTCCCTCCCTGGCACCTGCAGACTGAGCAGATCGCTCTGGTAGGTGGGGTCCTTCAGCCTGGTCTGCGGGGATTGGGCCAAAACTGGCTCTCCGACATCCCCCGAGGGGTCCCAGAGTACGAGAGAGCACTCTGCAAAGTTGCTGTCGTACAGGGTGTGGAACCCAAATGCAAGTGTGCAGTAAACCAGATTCGGGCTGACAGTGCCCCAGCAACAACATAACCCATGGCCAAAGGTGGAATCGCGTGGCCCGGTGAGGAATTGGGCTCCCTCCTCTCTGGTTTCGGGGTGCATCACCCGAGAACTGCTGCTGCCAAGTCACTAGGCTCGGCAGCTCCTACATTGAGCATCTGCCCCCTTATGGTCAGTGCACATCATAGTGACCGGTACTGGTACTGGTCCTCAAATCTACCACACATGCTCCCACCTCAGAGCTTTGGCATGTGCTCTTCCCCTCCCTGGAAAATTTCAAGAAATACACACAACTTGCTCTCGTCCTTATTTCAGGCCTCTGATTATCAATGTACCCTTCCCGGACCATTTTATATATAACATAGGACTCCTTTCCTCCTTGACACTCCTTATCTCCCTTAGCCTGCTTTATCTTTCTCCTTAATGCTTGTCACCACCTGATATTTGGTAGAGTTATTTGTTCACTGTCTTCTCCTCCTAGAACATCAGCTCCATGAGGACCAAGACTTTGTATGTTTTGTTCAGTGTCTACTCTCAGCATCGTCAACACTGTGCAGAATATATTTATAGAATGACTCAACGAAGCATGCTTGCAGCTGAGATGCAATTCATTTCATCTGCTGCCAAACTACTGACAATAAACATATCGTGAAGGGAAAAGAAGAGGTTATGAAATGGTATGGGGAGTTTATACATATGCTTTGAAAATGTGTAATAGTCTCAACTGGATGCATAACTAGAAAAGAGTCTCGTTTTGTAAGCCAGATATAAATTTGGAGGAAGGCTTGGTGCTCTGACCTGTGGGTCAGACAGCACAGGGGTTACTAAGAGAATGGTCTGGGCTGTCAGTGGCAGGTGACACAGAGAAGGAAAGGGAGGCAGAACATGGGCTGAGCCAGAACTAAAGGAAGCCTACATTTCCTATCCAGTAGCTATTTCTTTCTCTTCCTTACAAATGAAATCCACATTCCATTTAGGGGGAGCTATGAAATTCTCAAAATACTCAACTTCTTGAACTTCCATGCAGTTAGGAGACCATGTAAAAAGTACTGGCTAATGAGAACTGAAGTTAGGGTTTCTGAAAAAGCTTTTACTTTTCTGATATAGCTACTATCCTTTCTGGCTTACCTCTTCTCCCTGCCTCAGAAGAATACGAGGCCTAGAGCCACAGCAGCCATAGAGCAACCACGAGGCAGCAGATAGGAGGCAGAGACTTTCATGGAGGTGAAAGGGAAAGCTAGAAGGAGCCTGATCCCTGCAGGACTCATGCAGCTGCTGTGCCATCTTCACACTGCTTTCTCTGTGCTGCTCATTGTTGCAGCCAAACATGACCCTAGCAGATGCTTTGGCAGTTAAAAAATAGTTTACTTTCTTCTTTCAACTTAACTTTTTGTTTTTTACAATGAGTATATGTTACTTACATAATTAGAAAAGGTAACAGGTGTCTCTGTGTGTATATACTTGAGGATAGTTGTGAAAAGACAAGAAAGGAATTCTTTTTGCTTTCCTGGTCCACTTGCCCCAAGAAGAGGGAACCAGAGCCTGAGTTCCTGGACACTGCGACAACTTCAGATATTTGGTCAGTGGCTGATGCTGTGAATCCAATCCCTTTGTAAAGACCTGCTTTGGTGAACTGGCGTCTGAGGGATCCAGACAGATTCTGGTTCTCTGGCTTAAAAACTTAGGAAACAAACAAACATAATTATCTTCTACTTGGTCTTATGATAGCAGAATAAAATGAATTTAAAAGAAAATAACATATCCTCTTAGGCTTGGAGAAAAACTGGGCTCATCTCAAACCACCACTGCCACCGCCACCACCCCTCCCACCTCCTTTTTGCCTAGGTTGAGTCTGAGTGCTGCTTACCCACTGTAGGGAGGTCCTTCATGCAGAATCAATCTCTGCGAAAGGGAAGAGTTTCCGACCACACAGTCTGCATACCACTCTGCTTCTCCTATTGAACTGTCTCTTCTCAGCATCACAGCTCAGTTGTATGGGTGCAAATTCTTCCTACGTGAGGTACTTAAGCTATTATATCCCGCAGACCCTGCTTCCTCCCTCTGTTCACCTGGTTGGGAGTTGAAGGGGCCCAATGAATAATTTACCTGATTTTCTTTTACTTAAGTTCTGGACCACGTAAGAAACAAAATAAAAGGGTCAGGCAGATAGGGATACAAAATAGACTTTTACTGAAAAGGCTGATGTTGTTTAGAGTTTCCTCTATCAGCAAGTTGGCTTCCAGAATGAGACATTTACCAACCCCATCACTGCTGGCAGCCATAGCCCCTTCCCCAAGAGTGGACCTGCTCCTATAAAACTGTAACATAAGAAAGTAAAGCAATATGCTGTCTTCTCATGGATTGGTAGTTCCCAAAAATAAAATGAAGAGGAAGGTCCGTGCATGCCTAGCTTCTCTTTCCAAACTCATCAGTCAGAACAAGGTACTTTGTTTCCTGTCAAGGTTCCTGCTTAGCTCACTCCTGCCCTCCCACACTCCACTGAGACTAAGGTCCGCTGCCCCACTCACCCTGATGCACCCCAGACAACTTCCCTCACATGCCCAACCCCTCCCTGCAGGAAGCTCACCGAGTGGTGTTTTGGTAAGGTGGCAGATGCTTCAACTCTCCTTCCCACTCTTCCATGGACAAAGGTTTAATCTCTTCCAGCTGAACCCATTCATCTATATACTCTTTGCATCAGTTGGGTCTCAGTCTGAAGATCTTACTCTAGATAAATACTCTTTGGATTAGGAACATATGAAAAGACATATGGAGTCTCTCTAGCCAGTTCCGACTTCAAGAATTATGAAGGAGAGAGCAGTCCTTTGTTGTTGTTGTTGTTAATCTTCACCAGAGGATATTTTATCCCCACTGATTTCTAGAAAAAGTGGAAGGGGCAGGGAGAGAGAGAGAGAGAGAGAGAGAGAGAGCAACATCGATGTGAGATAGGCACACCTGTTGGTTGCCTCCTGCGGGAGCCCCTGACCTGGGGCAGGAAGAACCTGCAACCCAGGTGTGTGCCCTTGACTGGGAATCAAAACCTGAGACCAGTCTGCGGGCCAATGCTCTAACCACTGAGCAACTAGCCAGGGCCAGTCCTTTCTTTGTAGTTTTAGAAATAGAAAGTCTACGATCAGCTTCAGGAAACACCACAGTTCCCAATCTTATTCCGCTATTTTCTCACTCTAAGATCTCAACACTTGGTTTAACCAAAGATTGGGTTTCTTTATCTGTAGAAATGGAATGTAATTCACATCATCGCTACCTTGCAGAACATTTTTTGTAAGTTTTCCCAGAACAATGCCACACTTAAGAGGTAATCAAGAATACTGGTTCCCATTTTCTAACTCTAATCCATTGTAAGGAAAGTTTGTCTCAAAGTTTTATGGTAGTCATTTTAAGTCTTTAGGTCCTTCTAGCTTTTGGATAAGTCTATTCTTTCCTATCAGTAGAAATCATGCATCTAAAGTTTTTTTTTTAAGCTACTTTTTCTCCTTATTCTTTTCCAGCTATTCCACTGAAGCCAAGTGCATAATCCAAAGGCAAAAACAAAACAAACAAAAAACAACAACAACAAAAATCTAAAATACAAAACCCACTGCCCAATAGCAGCATGGCTGCTATAGAAGACAGTGGAAACCCTGTGGACTGGGCTTGTTCTTCCAAGCCCCATGTAGCCTGGTGGGAAGTGGTGGAGAGGACCATGCATCAACCTATTCTATTTTCAAAGAATAAGAACTAGCCCAAGCCACAACTCCTCTTTGGAAAGCTTATTTCTAGATTGGCAATACTTTTCTACACTCAGCATAAACAATTACAATTATGTGTCTGTGAATGAACAACCAATAGGTGCCTCCATGATTTATTCTTTGAATGCCCAGCTGCTAGCCTAGGGCTGTGAGCAATGGGCTATATGCATTTTTATTGAATGAATGAATAATCAATCTAGGACAAAATACCTGAACCAAATGGTGCCTAGATAAAAAGCAGCATGGAAAGCAGTGTTGTCACTCTGATTATTTTCCTTAAGCCTATCTTATTTTAAAATAACTCCCCTCAGTATAACGTAGGGAGAACTCTCTTTGTACAATAGTTCTGTGTGTCATAGATTTTGTTTATTGCTAGACTTAAGTGATATTTAATCACTCCTATTAACAATGGATGCCCTAATCACAAGAATGTCTCCAATAAATTTGTGTATTTTCCCATTGGGTTGCATCATAATTTCAGATATATTTTAATCAAGTGGCTTTAGTTTCAATATGTTTGTCATTATTTCAAGAAGATACATTCAGAATCTTTTTGTAATGTAAATTCTCACCCCCTAATTTATATGTTGTCAAGTTAGGGTTTTAGTATACTGTATTTGACTTTCTTAAAGCAGGGCACACCTGAATAAGCTTTGGGGATAAAAGGAATACAAAAAAAAAATCTGTGAGCAAAACATCTGATATAGTTTTACTTGCAAAGTTCAAATTTTCTGAATGGGATCAAGATGGCATGGTTTGAAATGTGGCTGAAGGGAATAAGAGAAATATGGTAAATGTCTACATATCTGAAAGCAGTAGTGATGAAGGTCTTATACCATATTTCCTTGTGTATTTCTCCTTAGATATTTCCACATATGTACACACACATTGAAAAAAGCAAATGGAGAATTTCCCTGTCTCTTCCCTAGGATCATTACTGTCCCACACATTCTTCTGTTATGCGATAATGGCCACCCCTGCCAGCATTTACTTTTTAAAGTAAATTTTGCTTTGACTTTACCAAACAAGAAAAAGGATTGAATTTTAAAAGCAATAAAATTCTGCTTTCTACTGGGGGGGGGGGGGGGGGGGGCGAAAAAACAGCACCTCTTCTGGCCCTTCAAAGGTCTCTCCTCCACCTTTCAGTTTTGCTTTGTCCTTGCTTCCACCTAACAAACCCTTATCAGGCGCCTGCTAGGTACCCAGGGAAGTCTGCATGTGTGTGTGGGTGGAGTTGAGTGTGTATTGCCCTCATTGAGTTTATAATCCAAGGAATGTTTGCATTAAATTAAGCAACCATGCCAGGTAATAGAGCCAGTGAGAGTGTCCAGGTCAGACACCCACCTCAATTAAAAGTGATATTCATAATGCATCCTAGATTTTGTCCTTATCTGTCTTTCTAGAATTTTCTTCCACATAGTCGCATGGAATAAGGTTTATTTCTCTTCTGCAAGAAGTTTCAAGTTTTCAAAAACAGTCACCTTTTCCTTCTGTGTGATCTCTCCTGCAGGCTAAGTAAACTTAGCTCCTTGGACACTCTGACATACTGTGAATTCCTCAAGCTTCGGTATTAGTTAGGTTTGCTACCACGGACTGGAAAACTAACCAACAATGGTTGAAATAAGGTGTGAGTATATTTTTCTGTCTAAAATTTCAGGTGGGTGATCTATGACTAGCATTGCCCTCCACAAGACCAGACACCCAGGATCTAACTAGCTTATTGCTCTTTTGTACATGGCTTCTATCTCAAGGTTGGAGTGAGAGCACCCAAGTTCTAAGCAGAAGGATAGAGCAGGGGGCAGAAGGAACCAAGTGCACGCGAGTGCTATCCCTTCAGACCCGAGTCCGGGAACTGCCACTTCTGCTTATATCTCATTGATTCAGACTTAGTGACATGCCTGTACCTCTAAGGAATAGAGACTGAGAAATGTGGTGTTTTCCAGGGAGCCATATGCCCTTAGAGGCAACCCTTGGAGGTATGTTGCTTTAGAAGAAAGGGTAATGGATACTAGAGGCAGCCAGTTGTATTTGACACACTATCCCATTGTCCTCTTTTGTCACTCATGAAATGCTGTGGCCAAAGCAGAGCAAAACTATCACTGCCCTTTTTTAAAAAAGATAACACTGTAAAACTAGAAATTTTATTTTATCACACACAGATGCAAGAAAGTAATTTTACTTTTCTAAATCAAATTAAATCTAACTTTGATCCTTTCCTTACCGTACTATGAAAAAGTCACTATTGCTCATTTCTTATTGCCTTCATAAAATCACATAGAGTAGGACTGAGCCTGAGAAGGTATTCTGTGGGTGCTGAAAATTGAGGAATGTGCCTCTTATCTTCAGACAATCAGAATCTCCCATGAAGTTTCATTATCCCAGTCCACTATGATCCATGTGAGGACAGGAGGGTGGCCTCCTTACGTTTGTTCCATGCTTGGGCGTTAGATTCTTTGCCAAAACTAGAATAAAAGCTTTGAAGCCTGGTGCCCAGCTTTCTTCAGTGCATTTCTTTCTAAGATTCGGTTACATCCCATGGATGATGACAAGCCCCTCCATTCTCTTCCCAGGCTTGCAGAACTTACTCCTCCCCTAGGCCAGCCATATCTATCTTGACTGTCCACGTTATCCTTTGATTTCCTCAACTGTGGGTCAGTCAGCCCCACTCTAGGGCCTTAAAAAAAATGACTCTTGCCTCTTTTGAGGGGTCTGTGGTAAAAGGAAATTCTGGCACCAGTCCATTCCTGTGGCTGTTGTTCTGTTTTTTTGTTGTCTTGTTTTGTATACTCTTACCCAGGTACAAAATCTTTATAAATGCAGTTTCAAATCATTTGGACCATTTTTATAATTACACTAGAGGCCCAGTGCACAAAATTAATGCACGGTGGATGGGGGGTGGGGATGGTCTCTCAGCCTGGCCTGCACCCTCTCCAATCTGGGACCCCTTAGGGGATGTCTGACTGCCTCTCACAATCTGGGACCGCTGGCTCCTAACTGATCACCTGCCTGCCTGCCTGCCTGCCTGATCACCCTAACCACCTCTGCCTGCCTCCCTGATCACCCCTAACTTCTCCCCTACTGTCCTAATCACCCCTAACTTCTCCCCTGCTGGACTGATCACCCCTAACCACCACTGCCTTGCCCCATACCCAGGACCCAGGATTCCCTCCTCCGGCTGGTTGCAGGCATCCAGGACCGGGGCTTCCCTCCCTCTGGCTGGCCGCAGGCACCCAGGAACTGAGCCAGCTTTGCCCAGGCTGGCCACAGCCACAGGGGACCATGGATGGGCAGCTTCACCCAGGCCGCAGCTGCAGGCACCTGGGACTGCGGGGCGGGTGGCTTATCCCACTCCCAGGCCACAGGTGCAGATGCAGCTGCTTGTACCCGGGACCATGGGGCAGGTGGCTTGTTCCTCTCCCAGGCCACAGCTCTATCCTCTGGCACCCAGGACCACAGGGCAGGTGGCTTGTCCCTCTCCTGGGCTACAGCCCCAGCCTCTGGCACTTGGGACCTTGGGGTGGGCGGCTTATCCCTCTCCCAGGCTGCAGCCCGGATGGTACCTTTTCCTCTCTTGCAAGCTCATTTGTGCCTGGCTGGTCCTCATTCCTCTCTCCCCAGTGTTGAGTTTCTGAGCCATTACGGTGTGACAGCATGACGGCATGAGGGTGTGATGACCGTTTGCATATTAGCTCTTCATTATATAGGATAGGTGACCTCATTTTATCACTTTATAAAGAAAACAGGCAATTAGGGTGAGCTCTATCTGCAACACGCTCTGAATTCACCTATCTTATAATTCCTATCGATGAGGAGGGTGATAACTACCAGACCCTATGCATTCCATGCATTGCCTCATTTTCTCTTCACCTTGCACCTGCTGCTCCCGCGGGGCTGAGGGGGCTGAGGGGTAGCATATTCCCTCCTTATTGGCTGTGGGTGCCGCCATCTTTGAGGGTGGGGCAGTCAATTAACATATTCCCTCCTTATTGGCTGTGGGCGCCGTTATCTTTGCAACGGCGTGAGGGTCAATTAGCATATTTTCTCTTCATTAGATAGGATTGTATTGCTGACCAGTATCAAGAATTGAGTTTCTCTGCTAGTAACAGACACCCTACTAGAGGGGTAACTAGTTAAGGGTGTATTCTCTCAGAGCTGGTATAGTGGTTCAATGATGTCTTCAGGGGCCCAGTGCACCCTTGTTTTCCTTCTCTGCCACCCTTACTCATGCCCATCATCAGTATCAAAATGTGGCTGCTAGAGATCCAGCCATTACATCTACGTTCCAGGTAGAAAGAGGGAAAAGAGGCAAAGAGTCACCCCTCTTACATGAGTCAATACCTTTTAAATAGTTGTCTTTACATTATTTGCAAGGAATTCTATTTATATCTCATTGGCCAAACCTTTCTTTATAGGAGGCTGGAAAGTATCGTCTCAGCTAGCCACATTGCTGCTCCAAATAAAATCCAGATTTTATCATTAAGGAACAAGGGAAAATGGAGATGGATAGCACACAATCCCTGCTTACTGCATACTATTGTTAACTCATGGGTCTGTCCTCTGTCTTGTACTTACAGAGTTAGATGTTAGTACCCAAGCAAAGGTCTTGAAACTTTACCTTATTATAAATTGCTCATTTCAGCTTATGAAAAAATTCTTAGATCCAACATATTATTCTTCAGAGCCAAATCATATAAATGAGATTTAAGTGAGCCAGCTGCTGAAAAGCTCTTTCTGACTTTATCCCAGTTGGTGAAATGATGGAGAGATGGTAATAATCTATCTCCAAATATTTTTCTCTGAAGCCTTCAGCTTCAAAGATTTCCATCCCTTATTCCATAACTTTGAGATCTTTTTGAACAATCTTTGCTTTTTCTTTTTATAGAGACTTTTTATTGCTAGAGAGATGCAGTTTTTATTTCAAAGAAAACATTAGTAGTTTATCTTCCCTTCTTTCATTTCTCAAGAATAAATGGCTTGGCCATTAAAGTGTTACCTGCATCCCTTCCAATACTGCACTGTTTGCATTCCCCTTTTCAGAATATCTTTAAACTAAAGTAAGAATTATTTCTGCAGCATAAGTTTTGCCTTGTCAATGACCATGTCCCTGCTCATTTTAAATGGGCGTTGGAATCATCTTTCTCAATGAATGTACCTTTTCTTCAATGAAAAGTTTTAATTTGTCATATAATCCTCTGGGTAGGAAGATTTGTCCAGCACTTTTTAAAAATTGAGAGTTAAATAATTATGCCATTGATCTTGTTTCATATTTCAAGGCCTTTAAAGATATGGAAATAATGACATTGCAACAATGAAAACAATGAGAGGGTTGTTTTGAACCTTGAAAATAGCACTAAATAGTGGGAGAAACAGATTGCACTCACTAATTCCAGCCCCTCTCTTTTGAGTTCTTATTCACAAACTATTCTTTCAGGTCCTTTTTGCCTCACAAGAGGAATTAATGGCCCTTTGCAACATTTTTTAAATCTGTGCACTCTCTGTTGAGGGTAAAGGGTCCCAGACATCTCCCTGAGGGGAGGGGAAATTCTTTGCATTCCTTCCTGATGAATCTCTCTCTCTCTCTCTCTCTCTCTGTTTCTCTCCCACACCAGTCTCTCTCTCTCTCTCTCTCGCTCTCTCTCTCTCCCTCTCTCTCTCTCTCTCTCTCTCACACACACACACACACACACACACACACACACACACACACACACACAACACACACACTCCCTGTCTTGGTTTCTCAGTGGCTCTTTGGTGGGATAACCTGTTATACAGGCTGAAGTCCTCAAGTCATCCCAGTCATGAGCTCTGCTACTTACTCATTATGTATATTCAGGCTTACAGGAAACCTTTTCTGGCTCTCAGTTTCCTTTTCTGTTAAGTGGGAATAGTGATACCTACTGTGCAAGGTCTTTAGGCTTAATGAGAGAATATGAGAAGCATCTCATACAGGAGGTCCTCACTAAGGATGGGATAAGTATGATGAACTAACCATTTTCTTTTCTTTTTTTTACTTTCTGTGTTCCCTGGTCAATGCACAAGGTTGAATATCAGGCTGGTTTGTAACTATGAAACAGAAAATATTGAACTAACTTGGTGTACCTGCATGCAATGGTAGGTGCATGCACAGGCTTGCAGTGGCAAAAGCAGGAGAAAACATTTATTGTTTCATATGTTAAAAACACTGCCCAGGTGTTAGCACTTTTATTTCTCACAACAACACTGTGAGTAGTATTGCCCTAATTTTGAGGAACATGAAGCTTGGAGAAGTTAAGTCTCAAAGCTAGTAAGTGCAGAGCTGAGAGTTGATGTTCTCTTTGTGTGTTGGAGGCTCATGGCCTGTGGTAGGCAGAATTGTGAGAAGGCCCCCAAGATTCCCACTCCTCTGATGTCCACAGTCTATGTAAGCCCCTCCTCCTGAGTGTGGGTGGGACCTATAAATATGATGGCATAGGCATTCTGGTGATTACATCATGGTGTCAAAGACTCCGTCTTGGCAGAAGTCAGGGGGAGTCCCTGCTAACTTTGAAGGAGTAAGTACACTGTGGTGTTGTGAGGCTGTGCAGTCTCCAGGAGCTGAGAGTGACCCCTGGTCAACAGTTGGGAAGAAACAGGGACCTCAGTCCCACAGCCTCCAGTTACTAAGTCCTGCTAACAATCTGCATGAGCTAGAAGAGGATGCTGAGCTCCAGATGAGAACCACAGCATGGCCCACACCTTACTTCAGCCTTATGAGACACGAAGTGGAAAAACCCAGATTTGCCAGGTGAGGACTCTGATCTACAGAAACTGTTGTAGCAAATAGGTGTTGTTTTAAGCTGCCAAACTTGTGGAAATTTGTCATAGAGCAACAGAAAACTAATACATACTCTGTCTACTAGGTTCTTCTATACCTATAACCAGGAGATAGGAGGATCAGATTTCATATGCTGCTCCATCATCTATTGGCCCAGAGAGTGGGGTCCATTCATTTTTAAAGAGAAGTTAATAATATTATACTTGTGTTTTTTACTTGACAGAGTAGTTGTGAAACATATCTGAAATGGTGGACATGAATGTTCTTTGTCAGATTAAAGTGCTATCCGAAGGTAAGATTCAAAATGTTTAACAACCAGTTCAGTGTAGAAGGCAACACAGAAAGGATGATGGCCATAAGCAATATGGTTACACTGGTGCATGCTGGTAAATATTCTCTGTAGAGCAGAGGTAAAGGTATTTCCAGGTTTAAGGGTCAAGGTGTGGGAGCCCAGAATAGTGTCAGGCAGGAGGGAGGTCAAGCTCATAAAGGAGGCACCTCCATTCAGAAACTCTCTGGTTCTGTATATCTCATAGTTTGTTTTTGTGTTTGTTTGTTTTTAAAATATATTTTATTGAATTTTTACAGAGAGGAAGGGAGAGGGATAGAGAGTTAGAAACATCGATGAGAGAGAAACATCGATCAGCTGCCTCCTGCACACTCCCCATTGGGGATGTGCCTGCAATCAAGGTACATGCCCTTGACCGGAATCGAATCCAGGACCCTTCAGTTCACAGGCTGGTGCTCTATCCACTGAGCCACACCGGCTAGGGCGG
>NW_006295054.1:1818114-1819015 GCF_000327345.1 Myotis davidii
TGTGTGCATGGGTGATGTTTTAAAGTTCTGGGGTTTTATCTTGTTTCAAAAATGGGATCCAACCCATGGGAGGACAGGGTGTCATCCTGCAAAGCCCCCCAGGGGCAGTTTCTCTACTAGGATGGGAGTGGCCAGCTGCCATCTCCATGATAGCCACTTATTGTTCACTGGTGTCTCCCTGGGTTGTCCATTCTTTTAGTTGAGTAGGTTTTAACTGGGGCAAGAGAGAAGTATTTTGTAGTGGGGGGGTGGCGGCGGAGGGGGAGGCTGGGGAGAGTTGAAGTTTCTAACCCTCCACACTCTGGCCAGGAGGACTGAGTGCCCATCCCCCGGGCCCTGGGTTTTGTTTTATAAATGCAAATAAACCACTTGTTTGGAACCAAAAAACAAAAAAGAACTGTAAGTATAAAGTCTGTCGCTGTGGGGATACCGCTTTGTCTTATCGCAGAGTGAGGAGGGCTGCAATGGGACAAACTTTACTTCCACTGATGGTGGGAAAAGGTGTTTCTTGGAGCTCAGATGTAGACCCAAAAAGAGCCATCCTGGGGTTACCTGAGAAGGGATCTTACCCAATAAGCCAAGTGACTACCTGGAAAGATAATGTGACTCTAACAGAGGAGTAGGTGCCCAAAAGGCCTCCGAGGGGACAGTGTTAATCAGACAGCTGACTAGGTCAAGGTGTTGGCAGCCGGAGGTCCCTAGATTACTGAGGCGCCAGCAATAGCCTTGCCTGAGAGAAAGAATTAGCTTTGAGCATCTGCCTTCTCTGGGCCACCAACGCCATGCTACAGCTCTTTCTTTCATTTTCTCTATCCCTTGATCCAACCTTTCAAGGATTAGAAACAGTGAGAGGGAAGAGGGGAGAAGGTAAGTGGGGAAGGGGGATAAAAAGCAACTGTTC
>NW_006295054.1:1820087-1825042 GCF_000327345.1 Myotis davidii
TTTATTGAATTTTTACAGAGAGGAAGGGAGAGGGATAGAGAGTTAGAAACATCGATGAGAGAGAAACATCGATCAGCTGCCTCCTGCACACTCCCCATTGGGGATGTGCCTGCAATCAAGGTACATGCCCTTGACCGGAATCGAATCCAGGACCCTTGAGTCCGCAGACCAATGCTCTGTCCACTGAGCCAAACTGGTTAGGGCTCTGATAGTTTTTCTTTTGCAATATTCTCTTTAAAGTCTCTCTTATATTTTCAACAGCCATCATGTCAACATTTTCTTTCTAAAACATTCTTTCTAAAACATTCTTTCTAAAATTTGTGACAAAGACACCACTTTTTAGAGAGTGAGCATTCCTTGCCCTCTCCTCACTTCTGAGAAATAACAGTGTTGTTAGCTCTTCCACAACATGGAAAAATTATCTAATGCTCAAATGTACGCTATTGAATGAGAAATGAGAGGTTGTTTCTTTTACAGTGTCATTCACATTTATTCAATTTGACTGTATAGATGCAAATTTTGACCTTCAAGTTTTACTTTTTTCCCTGCAGGTCTTTTTTCCTGGACTCAAGCTTCCCAAAGTATCTCAGTTGCTTTAGTGGTCTAATTGTGTAGTGACATATTTAAAAGTCATTATTTTTTGCCATCTATTAAATGTAGCCCGAAACAGTTTAAAAAATTGGGTGAGGCATTTTTGCAAAAGCATTTATAATGTGGGCTGCCAAGGAATGTGCAGCTGCAGGAGCTTCTTTCTCTAATCTCAGACTTTTACTTGAAAATGTATTTAGGGTGGGTACCTGTGAAGAGAAACCAATTTGATCTCTCAGGAACTACAGGTATTGGAGAGAGAAACACACTTTGTTTGAACATGCTGACTCTATTCATCCTGTGAAGTGTTAGCACTTATACGGTAGCTCTTTTATATTGAAACTAGAAGCTCAGTGCATGAATTCATGCATGGGTGGGGTCTGGCTGGCCCAGCCTCAATCGAGGCAGATCAGGGCTGGGCTTGTCAGGAGGAGATAGCAGGAGGTTGGCCAGCTGGCCCCATCAAGGCCAGGCCAGCTTGGGGGAGGGGCTGTGGGCTATTGGCTGGCAGGCCCCCCCAGATTTGGGTTTGGGGGCCAATTAGGGGTGGGGATGGCCATGGGGAGGGGCTGTGGGTGGTGCCGACCAGGGGCCAGTGCCCTGGAGGAGGGGCCATGGGTGGTTGGCCAGCTGGCCCTGCCCCTGATCAGGGTGGGGACACTGATCTGAGGTGGGGCTGGGCAGGGGGAGGGGCTGCAGGCCAATCAGGGTGGTGGTGGCCCATCAGGGGAGGGGCCAGCAAAGGGGAACGGCTGCAGGAGGTTGGCTGGCAGGCCCCACCCCCTATTGGGGTGTGGGGGGTGATCAGGGGCGGGACTGTCCAGGAGGAGGGGCTGCAGGCCAATCAGGGTGCTGGGGGCACATAGGGAGTGGAGATGGCCAGTGAGCCCCACCCCCTATTAGGGTTGGGGGTTGACCAGGGGTGGGGCCAGTCTGAGGGAGAGGCTGCGGGCCTATCGTGGTGGGACGGGCTGATGGAGGGTGGATCGGCCAGAGGGAGGGGCCACAGGAGGTTGGCCAGCTGGCCCCACCCAGTGATCAGGCCAGTTCTCTGGCCACAATGGGCATCATAGTGACCAGTTATCGGTTGTTCCGGTCGTTACGGATGCTGGCTTTTTATATATATATAGACTAGAGGCCTGTTGCAGGAAGATTCCTGCAAGAATAGGGCTTCCTGAGGCCAAAGCGAAGCAGAGAAGGGAGCGAAGCCTGCCGAGGCGGGCTTCCCTTCCATCTCCACCACCTTGGCTCCCTCCCCTCTCTGCTGTCTTGCTCCCTCCCATGTCCGCTGCCTCGGCTCTGTTCCCTTCTCCACTGCTTCACTCCCTTCTGCAGTGCTTGGCTTCCTTCTAGCTGTCTTCAGTCTTCGCTCCATGCCTGTGTATGCAAATTAACCACCATCTTTGTTGAGTTAATTTGCATATCAGTCTGATTGGCTGGTGAGCACAGTGGAGGGATGGTCAATTTGCATGTTTCTCTTTTATTAGTGTAGATATACTGCCTTACCTTGGACTGCCCCTGCTCTCTTGCTAGTTCTTAACATCTTTGAAGAGTGTATCCTAAGCAGTGGTGTATTGGTAAGTGTTAAACAACAAGATGAGGAGAGGGGTGGCACCTGATATATTACATTTGCCAGTTTCCTTGGTGTAAATATTCTCACCATAGTTGATTTCAAACTACCAAAGTGAGGTCAATGAATGCAGAGTTGGGAAGAAATGTGTCATGGCACAACATCATGTAATATTTTTATCACATAGATACAGTAGACAAGTAATCTCAAGAGCAGAGATAATAATAAAATGAAGTTAAATTTTAGGAAATGATGATGAATATTTGTTACCTTTTAAATATATATATAATTTATTTAATTGTAAGTTTATATTATTTAAAATTTTAATAATGGCCATGTTTAACAACCAGCTTCCTTTAATGAAATCATTGGAAACATTAGTGTGGTATTTGTGATTTGACTCCCTTTATTATTCATATTGGATTTAGATCCTAGAATAACATTTATATATACATCTGTATATGTGCGTGTGCACCCATGGTTTAGGAGGAAAAAACTGGGGTCGTTTTGCATTAGTTTTGGTGGAGTTAGCAAAGTATAAAAATATGAGGTGCTAGACCACCCATGTGGGACTTACAAAGTGGTGACTCCAAGTTGGCTCTGCCTGCATTGCTTCCTTCTAGTTGAGCTGGAAAAAGCAGGGAATTTCTTTGGGAAATATTGTGAATTGTACTTGAACAAAAATAACTAGGACTTCAAGGGGACATCTCCGAGGACTTATACATACTCCCTGGAGTTTACAATTATAAGGACTTCCTGGCTGCCATGTGCTCACAGGCTCCCTCAGCACCCCATTTGCAGGCAGTTTTGTAGTGGGGTGTGCCTGGTGAGACACCCATGAGCAGCTCTGGTGGCATCCTCCAGGGCCGATTTCTGGTGGCCTGCTTTTGCCAAACACCCGTCAGAAGAGCCCTCCCAGCCCTTCCTCGGCCATGACCGAGCAAACCGTCGTCATCGACCACCGGTCTGGCTACATGAAGTCCGGCTTCTCTGGCTGGAACGCGCCGCAGTTGGTCTTGCCGACCATCGTGAACTACGGGCCTTGTAGGGAGGACCCCGGCCCCAGCTCTGCCCAGCGGCGCTTGGGTCTGGGCATTGACCTTCTCCACCCTGACACCTTTAGCTACCCCATCCAGCGGGGCCGTGTCCTCAACTGGGAGGGCGTGGAGCAGATCTGGTCCTTTGTCCTGCAGAAGCACAGGCTGATACACGAGGACACCCCCGTATTGGTCACAGAGTCCCCCCTGAAGGAGCGAAAGAAGACCCTGGAGATTATGTTTGAGTTACTGTATCCCGGCCCTCCTCCTGGCCGACCAGCTGGAGATGTCCCTGGACGCCACGGGCTTCCTGACGGGCATGGCGGTGGATTCCAGCTGAGGCCTGACCTCTGACCCGAGTCCAGCCTTTCCACTTGGGCCGTCCCATATGGCCCACCGGGAAGATGCTGGAGTTCGGCGGCCAGGATCTCTCCGACTATCTCGTCAAGAGCCTCTTCAAGGAAGACAGCAAGGTGAACAAGCTGTTTCAGCTGCAAACAGTTGACGCCATTAAGATGACCAAATGCTTCGTGCTGCAGAATCTGGTGGAGGCGCTGGCCTACCGCCAGAACCTGCCCAGTGGCTACGATGATAGTAACAGCTACGTGCTCCCTGACGGCACCTTATTGGAGCTGACTCCCATGCAGCGGCTGGCCCCCGAGACGTTCTTCAGCCCGCAGATGTTCAACCAGGAGAGGCCCAGCATCTCCCAGGCTGTGCTGGATTCCATCAACGCCTGCAACATAGCCCTGCAGCCCCAGCTCATGACGCACATGATCGCCTGTGGGGGGAACACCCCCTACCCGGGCTTCACCCTGCGCCTGTTCCTGCAGTTGGCCCCGCATTATCCCTCCTGCACGGATGCCTCTTTCAGTGAAAGGGACTGGGCCAGGGTGGGGTTAGCTGGCATTGGAATTCTGAGCTCATGGGGGATGTTTTAAAGTTCTGGGGTTTTATCTTGTTTCAAAAATGGGATCCAACCCATGGGAGGGCAGGGTGTCATCCTGCAAAGCCCCCCAGGGGCAGTTTCTCTACTAGGATGGGAGTGGCCAGCTGCCATCTCCATGATAGCCACTTATTGTTCACTGGTGTCTCCCTGGGTTGTCCATTCTTTTAGTTGAGTAGGTTTTAACTGGGGCAAGAGAGAAGTATTTTGTAGTGGGGGGGTGGCGGCGGAGGGGGAGGCTGGGGAGAGTTGAAGTTTCTAACCCTCCACACTCTGGCCAGGAGGACTGAGTGCCCATCCCCCGGGCCCTGGGTTTTGTTTTATAAATGCAAATAAACCACTTGTTTGGAACCAAAAAACAAAAAAGAACTGTAAGTATAAAGTCTGTCGCTGTGGGGATACCGCTTTGTCTTATCGCAGAGTGAGGAGGGCTGCAATGGGACAAACTTTACTTCCACTGATGGTGGGAAAAGGTGTTTCTTGGAGCTCAGATGTAGACCCAAAAAGAGCCATCCTGGGGTTACCTGAGAAGGGATCTTACCCAATAAGCCAAGTGACTACCTGGAAAGATAATGTGACTCTAACAGAGGAGTAGGTGCCCAAAAGGCCTCCGAGGGGACAGTGTTAATCAGCTAGCAAGAGAAACTTTAGCGTCTGGCTGGGAGCGTCTGTTGTGGCTCATCTGTCTACTTACAAGTCTGAGTGGATGACCGGGAAGGAGTACGATGGGAAATAGAAGCTGTGGCCTGTTGGCTTGCGGGGGGGTGGGGGGGTGGGGGGGCCGGCTTTCATCAGATGGGCACTGGTGGATTAA
>NW_006295054.1:1825197-1836365 GCF_000327345.1 Myotis davidii
CAAATAAACCACTTGTTTGGAACCAAAAAACAAAAAAGAACTGTAAGTATAAAGTCTGTCGCTGTGGGGATACCGCTTTGTCTTATCGCAGAGTGAGGAGGGCTGCAATGGGACAAACTTTACTTCCACTGATGGTGGGAAAAGGTGTTTCTTGGAGCTCAGATGTAGACCCAAAAAGAGCCATCCTGGGGTTACCTGAGAAGGGATCTTACCCAATAAGCCAAGTGACTACCTGGAAAGATAATGTGACTCTAACAGAGGAGTAGGTGCCCAAAAGGCCTCCGAGGGGACAGTGTTAATCAGCTGACTAGGTCAAGGTGTTGGCAGCCGGAGGTCCCTAGATTACTGAGGCGCCAGCAATAGCCTTGCCTGAGAGAAAGAATTAGCTTTGAGCATCTGCCTTCTCTGGGCCACCAACGCCATGCTACAGCTCTTTCTTTCATTTTCTCTATCCCTTGATCCAACCTTTCAAGGATTAGAAACAGTGAGAGGGAAGAGGGGAGAAGGTAAGTGGGGAAGGGGGATAAAAAGCAATATCCAGGTCCAACTAAAGCCCAAATGGAAAGCTTTAAATTGGATAAAAATGATTATTATAGTGGACTGGACTATAGTCATGTGATTTTTTAAAAAAATCACTTTAAATGCCAAAACAAAGGTACTCTTTAATTTATTACCCAAGAGCAATGGAAAAAGCTACACAATATTTCATCTGGGGTAAGAGAGGGAGCGGATCCAGAAATTAAATTTGAAGAGCAGAAGTTTGTTTCTCCTTATAACCTATGAATATGAAATTAGTTAACCAATCACAACTATATTTTTGAAGATTTTGTGAATACATTAAGATCTTTAACACTCTAACCAATTGCTACTTAAAACAATGATGAAGTTAAGTCACATTTGCCAGCATGTGATGGCGTTTTGAGAACAAATGACAATGAAAACTTAGAATAAATTTTAGAATTAAATATTACAGTATTCCGCAAAGAATTGGGTACAAAACTTGTTGTCATCCTCAATTGGTAAACCTTGGTCCTCAAAAGATAATAGGAGAAGATAAGCTGACTTGTAAAAGTCGGGGTGAATATCATTTTCCATAGGCTGCCTAAACTCAAACACAATAGAGAGTTAAAAAGTAAAAATAAAAATACGTAATTATTTTTTATTACAGAATACAAAACAACTGATTTCTTCTGAATTGCCTTAGTTACTTTTTGTTTGGATTGTATAGAATACACAGCCACAAAATTCTTACTAAAAGGAACTTCAACTTTTGCCTATGCAATTTCATGAATGTAAATGTAACTGTAGAGTAGAGGGGTTATTTATGGGGATGGGCTGGGAGCAAATATAAAAACTCCCAGGTTCTATGAAACAGACTTGCCTGTTCCACTCACTAGTAGAAAGCATATTTTCAATGACTAAACTCAGAAAATTATGTGAGGTTACTGGGTCAAGGGGCCACACACATTCTTCCCAGAAGAGGTATACTACCACGCTAAGCCTTTACCCAGACCATATTGTCTAAAGAAGGAAGCAGGTCAGTAGTCACAATGACAGAGCAAAAACAGCCAGGGGAAAAAGTGATATAACAGCACCATCAGGTCCCTTTCAATGTGCAAATATTGCACTCTTTGACCAGCATGCAAACTGAAATGCCCGCGGTGACTAGAAATATTGAAAAGAAAGAAGAAGAAACAGAAAAGAAGCAAGTTATGAGGGAAGACTACAGCAAAAATGCTATGATAAGTAGCTATTGACACTCAGCTTCAGTGTCAGGGACCATGGCGGGAGAGGGAGAGTGTGGTAAACTGGTGCCCATCCTGCAGTCGGTCAGCCAGCCCTTGTGGACTGTGCCACGTGAGAAAGTGGATTCAGCAGTCAAAACATCCAATGCCCCAATTCTTAAAATGTTACCAACTAATTTTAAAAGTTGTAAACACCGTGTTGACCAAATAAAACATCAGTGGTCTATGATACATAGCATGTAGTACAATTTTTAAAATAATAATAGTAATAATTCAGTATTGTTGAGATTCTTTTATAGTGCTTAATAGTGTCTGGAACTAAGCACTGCACACATCTTAATCTTTTAAATGCAAACCAATACAGTTGACCCTTGAACAACATGGG
Organism: Myotis davidii; assembly: GCF_000327345.1. Taxonomy (NCBI): domain Eukaryota; kingdom Metazoa; phylum Chordata; class Mammalia; order Chiroptera; family Vespertilionidae; genus Myotis; species Myotis davidii. The sequence goes on from NW_006295054.1 coordinate 1,827,328, forward strand.
TCTGAACTACACAGGTCCACGTATACAAGATAGTTTTCAATAAATACTTATGCTGTTTTCTACCAGAGACTGGGAGTGTGTGGATGCGGAGGACTGACTATAAGCATTGATCTACACCATTATATAAAAGATTTGGGTAAGGATTTTGTTGTTCGCAAAGTGGTACCAGAACCAACCCCTGTTGATCTTTAGGGACAACTTAAGTTTTGGGGGAGGCAAAAGTTAAATGAGGATTTTCGAACTGCCTGGGGCTCTGACCGGGACCCCAGGTTGTTCAAGAGTCAACTGTATATAGCAACACATTAACAACAAACAGGATCGAATGTAAATTTCATGCCTTTCTGTTTTCTTGTTCAGGAGCAGAAATAATTGAATGTAAATAATTCTAAATACCTGTTATTGATTTCTCTTCATTATACCCTTCACCAAGGAGGAGGCTCCTGGAATGGAGACTAGGTCAACAGGGCCTTGCTACCCGGATAAGATGGATATAAACACTAGTGAACATCAGGCCTATTTATTAGCTGCCAGAGCCCTGCACCTTTTGCTTCCTACCAAACACTGCATTAGCTGTGAGAAGTACATAGGGCTATGAGAATGATACAATCCACAATGTCCTAGTCTTTTCAATGCAGCATTGCCATCTTGTTGTCTGAAGCAAAAATTTGAAAGAACCAAGTTCACCCTTTCAGAAAAGATCTACAAAGGTTACTCCACTGAAATACCAACATCTTCTGCCCGTGGTGACCAAAATGTCCCATTAGGCCACCTTTCCTTAAATTTTATAGATCTTAAGCTCTTTTTAAATAATAACAGTAAATTATTTTTGAAAATTCCTGGATTCGCTGAGATAGTAAGTAAACATTCACTTAAAATTACTGGAGGCAAGTTAGGTTGAGAGAGGAAAAGGTTGAAGAGGTAAAGGTGCTTAGGGGAAAGGGAAGGACAAAGTTTAACCCCTTCCCCGGCAGAAACGTGTATACTCGTTTTCACAAAATGTTCTTTTTCAGTCGTCGACGAGTATACTAAGAAAATATGGTAAAAAAATATGGTTTATAGGAAGATGAGTTACAAACTGTTTTCATAACCAGCATCAAAAATACTATATAGAACCAAAATAAAAAAATTAGTCTGAAAAAGAAACGTTTTTAACAAAAAAATTGTTGGGGAAGGGGTTAAATGTATATTTAAATGTATGTTGACTGTTTCTGTAAGGTCCACTTAAATTTCATATTTTAAGAACTGAGGTCATTATAGATCAAAAAATTAATAGGACCATTGCTTTTATCTCTCTAAATGAAAATAGTTTTTTTAAATTTGTTTTTATTGATTTCAGAGAGAGGAAGGAGAGGGAGAGAGAGACACAAACCTTGATTGGTAGCCCTGGCCCACGTGGATGTGGCTCAGTTGGTTGAGTATCATCGCATGCACCAAAAGGCTGCTGGTCCCATTCACCATCAGGGCACATATCTAGGTTGCAGATTCAATCCCCAACTGGGGTGCATGAGGGAGGCAACTGATCAATGTTTCTCTCCCACGTCAATGTTTCTCTCTCTCTCTCCCTCTCTCTCCCTTTCTATTCTTCTCCATCTAAAAAAAAATAACATTGATTGACTGCCTCCTGTTTCAACAAACAATTTTACAACTCTTTAATTAAATGTGATTTTAAAGTACCTATAGAGATAGCATATAAAGGCAAAATTCCATTATAAAAGTTTTTGTGGCTTTCCCAAATCATTTCATCATAGTGGAATTGGGTTATCATGGATATAATAAAATCAACACTAGAAGAAATTCTTTTAGTGTAGAGGCCTTGGAGATGAAATAGACTTGATATCCAGTTTCTGGAGTGAACTAGCTAGCAAGTGTCTTGATCTCAGTAAGAAAGATAGAGTTCAAACCTTCTTTCCCTTCCTAATATGTTGTTTCCCTAGGATTCAATATTGTTTGATTTACTGTTTTGGGAGTGGGGAGAGGGCAGTTTCAGAGACTTCTACCTGGCCTTTTCCTGGACTCTTTGATAGCTCTGACCCCACAGGCCAATGCAGAAGTCAGCCAGCTGCCAAATATATCTATTTCAGTTACACATTTGGGACCAGGGAAATGACCACTGGATGGGTCCACAGTCCCAGTGGCCAGACATGGGCCAGGACTCCATTTATTATCTGGCCCCATGTGACCACGTGCTAACAAGGAGCAAATGTTTTGAGTCTCTGAGCCTCGTGTCCCTTCTCCCTAGAAAAATGGCCATAGGTTTCTTTAGGGAAGACCAGGGGAATCATTACTGCACTCGTTTCCTGTGCTATTGCAGCATCCTCCTTTCTGGGGACCTAGCCTCTACCTCAGCCACTGGGTTCTAGGTTCAAAACTTGACTCAGGTTCAGAAACATTTTATGGGATGCCTGCTTCCACCCTCCTTATCCATCCTTGATTTTTTTCTTTTTTAATCCTCACCCAAGGACATGTTTCCATTGATGAAAGAAAGAGAGAAAGAGAGAGAGAAAGACAGAGAGAGAGAGAGAGAGAGAGAGAGAGAGAGAGACATCAATTGGTTGCCTCCCATACCCACCTTGACCAGGGATTGAACCCTCAACCTAGGTATGTGCTCTGACTTGGAATCAAACAGGCCACCTTTTGGTGCATGGGAAAATACTCCAACCAACTGAACTACCGGCCAGCCTTATTTCTTCTGGTTTTATGGATTAAGTAGTACCCTTCCTGGCTACCCATGTATTTTACCCTTAGTAACTCTGTAGTCTATTAACAGTGTCCATAGTAGTCTGAGGATAGTAGTCTACCTTTATGACTTTGATTCGCATTAAAATAATTGTGTCCACCTGGGGCTCCTCTCAACCCTATTGCTACTGGAGATGGTTCCTCCTGCCATCAGCCCTGTCCTATAAGGTGACAGCCACCACTGGACTTCTTAGGGATAGTGCTACCCCTTTTACCAGCATATCCTTGTTGCTTGGCAAAAGATGATCCTCCCTTGTTTCTGTAGAACAAGGACCTCTGGTAGTTTTTGGCCTTGTATGGCATAGGCATGCCCATTTCCCTGAACTTTTCAACCTTCCCACTATCTATGAAGGCAATTCTAGTGTGTCTCATGTCTACCTCAATGTGCTTTTTCTAGGAGGCATCTTAGATGTGTTTGTACTCCCAGGGTCCTTGCGACGGTGTTAAATCCTATATCCTAGGTAAACTCTCCCTTATGCAGCTTACACTCCACTACCCTTTATCAAGCCCTCCAAGAATCAGACTGCTACACCTTCATCAGCTCCTACCCGTTCATCAGCGCTTTGGGGTCCACTTCCTTTCCTCCCTATCAGATCCATTATGTGATTGGCTGGTTGCATTGTAATTGAACCCCAGCTATTGACCTTGCAGCAAGGAGAGGTGCTAGCCCTTAAGTGGGAAATGTGGACTCTTCGTGCAGGCTCAATGGATTCAGGGGAATCTGGGAATTCATAATTATCATGCACATTAATCCAGTTGTCCTGTCCATGTGCCAGGGTCACCACCCTACCCCCTCAACCCCCACCCCCAGGCCAGGCCCTGAACTTGGCATAACAGATCTGCATTGTTTGGGAGCTCAACCTTCTTTTGAATTCTGCTTCTGTTAAGATTAATCCCTGGTCTGGTCCTCAGCTTTCTCTGCCATCCCTCCAGGAGATGAGAGCCTCTTTCTGCTACTAAGGAGGCTCTCTCTGGTTTTCACTCATCTTTTACAGTCTGTCACTCTTGTTTTTGTTGGTGGTGGTCATAACTGTTTTTTCTAGTGTGTCAACTGAACTTAGCATTTCACCATCCCTATAGTTACTCTTTACCCACATTTCTCAAACTCCTACTACACTGCATCAATTAGTTCTTTCCTTCCACCCGTCCATCATTGGGATACCATCTTAGTTCAGCACTGGCAAAAGAGTGAATTGTACTGCTACTTTGTTCTAGAGGTCACAAGGGCACCACCTACCCCAGTGATGGAATTGGAATTGCCAACCAAGAGCTCCAAAATTTCTTCTCAAATCTGCTCTCTCACCCATTCCTGGAACTAACTGAGGCTGGATGAGCTCCCCAGGAAGGAAACTCTGAGATGGAAATTAGAGTTTAATAGGTTTATTATGTAGCTTCTTAGGATCGCTACCTGCTTTCTCTCTCCTCTTCTGCAGGTAATGATCCCAAGAGTGAGAAGTCAACTGTGACGCAGCCTCAACCAAGTCTGCAGCCAACTCAACAGGGTTCTCTAAAGCTAGGATGACCCTTCTGTGTTGTTCTGAATTGAGGTGAGAGGCCAGCATTTATACCCCAATACAGATCATCACTGGGTGCAAGCATCCTGGGGAAGGGTCATGACCTTGGGTGAGGCAGCTCTCCTTAGTGGCAGGACACAATCCCCATGGTGGGGTGACTACTAAGATTGCTCTGCTGGCAGCACCCCCAACCACTGAGAGAGTAAGTCCTTCATCCCTGAAGGAGCTTCTGAGTGTTGTGCATTTCAGTGTCCACCCCATCTTCAAGACTATGCTAGACAGATATTCCTGACTCAATGAATCATTCTTTGCAAAGGTGAATATGAATAGTAAACACTTGCAGATATAAGCTAAATAATACTGTGGTTCTGAGTTTTAATTCCCATTAACTTTTCAGCTTCATCTTCCAGAACCCTTTACCATTGGTGGTGCTCTCTATTCACACCAGCATTCTCTGAACCGACAATTCAGGGTCAGGACTCTGTGTCTTTGACGACACTCAATCCTAAACTGATATTTTCTTTCTCCTCCATCTAACTCGTGGTGACCCTTTAAGACCTGGCTCCAATGTCAGCTCCACTGTGACACTTTCTTCTAGTCCCCCAGACAGGAGCTATTTGCAACCTTCTTTTATCTGGTAGTATACCACTTAGCATGTCATGTTCATAACGATAAGGGCTAAACTTGGGAGCCAGACCCCCCTTTGATTTGAATCCTAGCTCTGACATTTAGTAGCTACGTAACCCTGAGTAAGTTATTTAACTCCTCCTTATCTCACTTTTCTTATGTGTCAAAGAGGGATCTGTCTCGTAGGGTTATGGGGCAGGGGGGTGAAATGAGTTAACATGCACAAAACAATTAGAACTGTGCAAGTCACACAGTTTATACTCCATGTATTTGCTATTTCCTCATTGCAACTTTTCCATATTGTGTCTCATGTGTTGGCTTATCAGGGGCAAGGACCCTTTCTTACTTGCCTACAGTGCCTGGCACAGAAGATAGTGATGAACACTTATTGACTAAATTTGATTATCTAAGGCAGTGGTTCTCAACCTTCCTAGTGCCGCGACCCTTTAATACAGTTCCTCATGTTGTGGTGACCCCCAATCATAAAATTATTTTCATTGCTACTTCATAACTGTAATTTTGCTACTGATATGAGTCATAATGTAAATATCTGATATGCAGAATGTATTTTCATTGTTAAAAATTGAACATAATTAAAGCATAGTGATTAATCACAAAAACAATATGTAATTATATATGTGTTTTCCGATGGTCTTAGGTGATCCTGTATCTTTTCATGTACCTATAAGGCCCTCTGTATGTCTTCTTTGGAAAAATGTCTTTAGATCCTCTGCCCCAGAGGTTCTCATGCTGTGGGTCGTGAACAATGAAAATACATCCTGCATATCAGATATTTACATTACGATTCATAACAGAAGCAAAATTATAGTTATGAAGTAGCAACGAAAATAATTTTATGGTTGGGGGTCACCCCAACATGAGGAACTGTATTAAAGGGTTGCGGCATTAGGAACGTTGAGAACCACTGCTAGAGTATTAAAGGTTCTGAGAAGTTCTACAGAAATATGTTGTAGTTTTAACATATAGTCACAAATCATCTGGTACATTTCCCTGCAAAGATTGACAGTTATTTCCCCTCTGGTTGCATTATAAACTTAGTGAATGAATTCTAATGAATAGATTATAGCAGAAATGAGAATGTGTGCCTCCCTAGTCTTAACACTAGGTCAGAAAAGGTACCAAAGCCTTCTCCTTGTCCTTCCTCTGGAATCACTTGGTCTGGGCAAAACCAGTTGCTATGTGTCAAAGAAAAGCCCATATGGCAAAGAGCTAATGCCTCCCTTCAATAGTCACATGAGTGTGCTTTCTTGGATGTGGATCTTGCTCCAGCCCCAGTCAATCCTTCAGATGACTGCAACCCTGGACAGAATCTTAACTGTAACCTACAAGAGACTGAGCCAGAATCACCCAGAAAAGCTGCAAAATTTGGGGGGAAATTGTTGTGTAGCAATAGATAACTTATGCAGAATTAAACATGCTTAACATTATGTAATCAAATATTTGACACAGGACACTCATCCACATAATACTCAACATTGCAGTTCACACTCTGTTGGAATGTTAAAAATCGCTATACAATTACATATTATCAAGTTTCTCCAAAGTTCTGTTTTAAATCTCTTGGAAATCAACAGTCCTTCCTTCCTTCCTTCCTTCTTTCCTTCCTTCCTTCCTTCTTTCCTTCCTTCCTTCCTTCCTTCCTTCCTTCCTTTTATTCTTTCTTTCTTTCTTTCTTTCTTTCTATTATTGAAGTATATGTATATATTTTATTGATTTCAGAGAGAAAGGGAGAGGGAGAGAGAGATAGAAATAGCAATGATGAGAGAGAATCAGTGATTGGCTGCCTTCTGCACATCTCCTAGTGGGGATCAAGCCTGCAACCTGGGCATGTGCTCTTAACCAGAATCAAACCTGGGACCTTTCAGTCTGCAGGCTGACGTTAGCCACTGAGCCAAACTGGCTAAGGCTTGAAGTGTATTTTAATGTGCCTTATAGATACATAATAAAATCTTTATAAGCCAAGCAGAAAAACATTCTCAGAAGCATATTATTCAGAACTGTCAATGATTTCTCTTTCTTTCTTTCTTTCTTTCTTTCTTCCTTTCTTTCTTTTTCTCCCTTCCTTCCTTCCTTCCTTCCTTCTTTTTAAAATATATTTTTATTGACTTCTGAGAGGAATGAAGAAGGGGAGAGAGATTGAAAGATCAATGATGAGAGAGTATCATCTATTGGCTGCCTCCTGCATGCCCCACACTGTACCAAGCCCACAACTGGGGCAGGCATGTGTCCTGACCGGAAATCAAACCCACAACCATTTTGGTATATAAGACAATGTTCCAACCAACTGAGCCACCCAGCTGGAGCTACAATTAATTCTTACAAAAATAGCACTGCCATACTATTATCTCTAGGTTTTCTGAAGATCAGACCTATCTTTGCTTTGCTAAAATGCCACCTTCTCCTTTTGAGAATAGTTTATTTTACTTTTATTAGCAATAGATTCACATGTGGCTTTAAAAATACATTGTGGTTTTTATTATTGAACTGCATTTTAGTGTACTTTATTGAAATTATTTTCATCAGATTGAAATCAAGCATTAAGTATTTTATCTAAAATAAAAGAATTTGAGAATTTTCTAGAAGTATCTTTCTAAGAAAAATAAAATCTTTCCAGATTAATGCTATTTTTATATCAAATCTTTAGATGCTCACTTAAAAATAAACCAAGATCTCTAAATAAATAGTAAAATCAATGGTGAAGGCCTTGTTTTAGTATATTCAGATCCATGCCTCATAAATATTCAACGCACATGGAGGTTAATCAGCATTGTCCTTAGGTGGTTTATCAGAACTTTAGGTTATACATAATAAGCTTGCTTTCAAGTTCAATGCCATTAGTATGGCGTTTGCTTAATTATAGCTTTTTAGACATTTCAATTTTCTCTACTTAGTTTGCATGAAGGGAAACCCTTTGAAGCTCAAATACTTAGCTACCTCCCTACTTTAAGAAAGATTTGAGCAAACACAGGTTTTTCATCAGTTAAGGGAAAGCAGACATTTTCTACCATTGCATTAAGGTTAGGGCTGGATGGGTAGAGAAGTTGGGTGGGGAGACCGGACATATTTCTCTGCGCCTGAACCATGTCTCCTCAACATGTCTTCATTATTTTCTTTGAAGTGAATATCTAGACCACCAGATGCACCAATTTTTGAATTTAAAAGCCAAACACATTCCAAAGCCAAATGTAAAGAATTTTTAGTTTCATGGCTGTTTTACATTAACCTAATCTGTGATCTTTCCAAATAGTTTGAATAATTGAGAAGCCCTAAATAACAGTTAGAGTACAATTTATTCAGAGTTGGGCAATTTATTGAGTTACTTTTCTTCAGTTTCCTAACCAAAAGAATAAAAATCAGTGCACTATAATACATATTTCAATTATTTGTCGGTCTGGGGTTTAAAATTGTATGGATTCTAAGATAACAAAACAGATAGTAATGAGCTAAGTACTTGTGTTAGACCATTTACATAAATCATTTGTCTTTATCCCCCAAACAAGAGATGAGGCCTAGTTCTAGCTGTTTTATAGGAAGAACATTGAGGCTCAGAGAAGTAACTATATCAGAGCTTACAGCTGAAAATAGATTTGTCTTGACATCAAAATCACAAATAATTAGAGGAATCATTATTTTAGCCTATTATAATACTTTTTGTCCTTTTAAATGAAAAGAATCTGTTTACAGGATGCTCTTTAAATGACAGAATTATTATATATAACAACAGACTCCAATATAAAGGCAGAAGGTGCAATTTGCATAAAAGATTGTATCTGCTTTCCTATTATACCTTTAAGCACGTCAGGTATATCAGTTCCATAATCAACTATGATAATTAGAGAAACAACAAATGCCCAAGAGGGAGCATTTTCTAGCGATTATATCATAGATACATAATAAAATCTTTATAAGCCAAGCAGAAAAACATTCTCAGAAGCATATTGTTCAGGTCAGTGATTTTAAAAGAATTCCATAGGATGAATAGATCCTCTGTCAGAATAAAAGTTGTGGAGCAAATTCCATTATAATTCTCTTTTCTCAGTCACTTGGAACTTTCTCAAAAAGTCTCTTTCCAAGTGAAACTGTCCATGGTGGCTGCCTCCCAAATGTGATTTTTTTTTTTTTTAAGTTAAAGGAAAATAT
>NW_006295054.1:1839560-1847738 GCF_000327345.1 Myotis davidii
GCTTGAGTTGATAGAGTAGCTTTGTGTGGTTGGTGTCCTATAGGGCCCAGTGGCTCAGTCACCTGAGGTGGACAATCTTGGTGCACCCCTTTGTGGGCTGTTTTCACAGTCTTGTTGTAGTTAAACCTTGATTGCTGTTGGTATCACTGGGAGGAATTGACCTCTAGACCAACTGGCTGTGAGGACCAGTTGTGTCTACAATGGGAGAACTGCTGTGCTGGAAACACCCATATGGGGCAGGACTTGCTTCAGTGGGGCTTTGGTGCTCACTGAGTCTGCCACTGAGTGTGTCTCTTATGGATCTAAAGAGTTGTAATCTGGTGTGATCTCATGTTGACCACTGGGTACACTGGCTCTTGGATCTCCAAGGAGGTGCAAAGTCAGCCATTGCTAAAGGCCACCCCGTAGGAGCTACAGAGAGATTTGCAGATTCTTCCTCTTTCTTTGGTGTTTGGAGGTCCCCAGATGAAGTGCAGCTGTGAAGCAATGCAGACTGCTGACGAGCCTTAGGCCTTCTTTTGGAAGCCCTGGGGTTCTTTGACGAAGCTGCAGTTTGTTAGGTTAGGTTGCAGAAGGCCAGGCCATCCTATGCAAAAGCCTCTGTGCACAGCTTGGGTGGGGTTGCAAATTGGGTGGGGTGTGGTCTCAGGGAATCACGGGGCGGTGCTAACAGCAATGGTTGCCTGTCAACCCTGTCCCAGTAGGTCCCTGGGTCTCTGTGTCCCGCGGCCCCATGCAGACACAATGAATGCTGCAAGCACCTCTGAGAGAAAGCTGCCCTTGTGTTCCAGCCCTATGTCAGCCAGTCCAGTTTCTCCCTGTATGAGTCTGGGTCCCCAGAGTCTCTCCTGGAACTGGATTTCAGAGCAGTCAGGAGTTTGTATCTCCCTCCTGATTAAAAAAGACCACAGCATACCCAGTTGCCAGCCTATTTCGCACACCTCCATACTTCCACACTTCCACACCTCTGCACCTCCTACCAATCTAGACGTGCTTTTCTCGTTCCCTCTAGTTGTCAGACTTCCACTCAGCCAGGCTTGCCGTGGTTCTGGATAATATCCGTTTTGTCTTTTAGCTGTAGTTTTGATGTGGTTGTGTGAGGCAGCAAGTACAGGTATTTACCTATGCTGCCATCTTGGTTCTCCCATGCTCAGCTATTTTATAAAAAACTAGAGGCCCAGTGCATGAAATTTTTGCACTGGAGGGGGGCCTTCACCTCTCCAATTTGGTTCCCCTTGGGGGATGTCCAACTGCCAGTTTAGGCCCGATCCCACAGGGAGCCGGCAGTCAGACATCCCTCTCACAATCCAGGACTGCTGGCTCCCAACCACTCACCTGCCTGCCTGCCTGCCTGATTGCCCCTAACCGCTTCTGCCTGCCAGCCTGATCACCCCCTAAACACTCCCCTGCTAGCCTGATCAATGCCTATCTGCTTCCTGCCAGCCCGGTTGCCCCCAACTGCCCTCTCCTGCTGGCCTGGTCACCCCTAACTGCCCTCTTCTGCCAGCCTGATTGCCCAAAACAGCCCTCCCCTGCTGGCCATCTTGTGGCGGCCATCTTGTGACCACATGGGTGAGGCCATCTTGGAGTGATGGTCAATTTGCATATTACTTCTTTATTATATAGGATATCAAATAAATCAATTAATTTGGTGTCTTCAAACTGGTCTTATCTTTGCAAATTTTTAAGAATTTATATGAAGCATTATGTAGATAATTGCATATAAGAACATATATTAATATGTAAACAGGTGGAGGTTAAAAGTATATGATTATTCTGAGTGAAATCTATAAGTTGTAGAACCACTAAAATATAAAAAGTCAAAATCAACTTTACATTTTCTTATAAAGCTCATTTAATTTTTTTAAAATTATAAGTTTATAATTTCCTCTTTGTCAACAAGGATATTCCCATTGAAGATATTTTAACAGTTGGTACATTAGAATATATCTATGTCTACATCTACAGGGTGGAGCAAAAGTAGGTTTACAGTTGTTCACATGGAAAACAATACCATAATTAATAAATAATAATATAAGAATAAACTTTGTTTTGTGTACTCACAATTATGCCTACTTTTGCCCCATCCTGTATATCTATATCTACATCTATATATTTAAAATGTTTTGCCACTTGCATGGAAATTACATCTTTTAATAACTTATCAGTGTTTTAAGGCCTTCCCAAAGAGCCTTGTTCAAGATATAAAGAACACAACGACTGCTTTAGCTTTCAGTTCCTAAGCCCAAGTCATGCTGCATTTGCTATAATGGAGCAATATATTATCTTGAAATGAACTGGGGAAGCACTTTTTTTATTGCACTGACATAAAATTTTAGAGAATGAATATAACACAGTGAAAAACTGGAAAAATGTGAAACATTGCATCATTTGTTTACATTTCATACAAACATCAATATTATTATTTCCAAAGAAAATATGGGAGGGTATTAATTCTGATAAAAAAAATTTAAGTATTGTTAATGACCCAAGCATGACATATTTGTCTTACAGTTTTATTAAATTTAAAAAACCCTATGAGTAGAATAATATTGTTACCTTTGGGCCCTTTTTGCAATTTTTAACATAGGCAAACCTCCTCTGCCTTCTTGGGAGCATGTTTCAATTAAGCATGATGAGCATATTTCAATTAAGGTTTATATTACATATGTATTTTCACAGGTGTTAGTGCCTAGATCCATAAATACATATAAGAGTCACATGACTGTATAAGAGGGTCCCATTCTGTGTTTCTGATGTGCAAATATGTAACTCCAAATGTCTACAGAGCCAGTAGTTACAAAAATCTGGGCACTGCCTCATCTTAAAAGTCACCTTTACATTGATGCATCAATTTTAATCATTTTCTGGATAATGGTTGCAGATTGAAATGTCCCTAGAGATAAGTGCAAGGGTGAGTTCAGTTCTTAATAATCCCACACTGTTGGAGGGACCCAGATGGGTCATTCTGATGGTCAGATGTTGGGAAAGTCACTTTAGTGACATGCATTGTTATGGTCATATTTTAATATGGACTCTAAGCATTAAATTCTAACTTAAGGCCCCATTAATACAACTTGCCCAAGGGAGCCGAAGTATTTACCCAATATGTCTCCATCTTTTAGACTGATGACAAGATGTGCTCACTGAATCATCTTCCCTAAGTATTTGCTTTTCAAAGGGCTCCACTGCATACAAAGTCAATAGTAGAGATCTCAAAAATATGTAGGGAAGTACATGTGGGCTTTCACTGAAAAGGATCAAATGAGTTCCAGTGAGTGAATGTATAGGAATGTTGACAAAACAGAGGAGCCTGCAAAAACAAGAGTTGTCAGCAATCATCAGAGTGCTGGTTGATCTGCTTACAGAAAAGGCGGACCTAGTAGAGCCACTTGCTTATTTTTTCTCCACTCTGAGGTAGGGGTATAGCAGGATCATAATATTAGAGGCATGATAAAGTTATGGTCTATCAAAGGGTGTCTGGTGATTACGTGAAACCTACCATTTGAATTTAATTTAAGATTAAAACAGTGAAGTTAACCGATTTATTTTTTCAAGCTGATCATTTGACTTTTGTGTATTAAAACTGATAAATTGGTGTAATCAGTATTACTCTTGACTTTGTCTGAATTGTGTCTCCTGAGAGAGAGAGTTTCAAATAATAGAGCATGGTTCTTAACCCTAAGATAATCTTTAGTGAAGCCATCCCCATGATTTTCTCCTTGCAGTCATGGTTACTTTTTTTTAGTAAAACATTTGGAAGCAACTTGGCAGCATTGTTTTCCTCTGTTTGGTTTTCTGAAATGATTGTAAACATGACATCAGGGTTTAAGGAGAGCACTCTTTAAAAAGCTCAGCAGAAATCATTCCAGATGAAAAGATGGTGGGCAAAAAGAATTTGTTTTCTCTATCATTTAGTGACAAGTCTCACACTAATCCTTGAACTCAAAGTTCCTTTCCCACTGGCTTAACTGTGGATTTGGTTTTGTAGTATCTTTATAGATTGTAATCTTTGAAAATTTTGTTTTAAAGTAGCAGTGTGTAGTGGGTTGAATTATGTCCCCTAAAAATATATGCCCACATCTTTACCCCTAGTACCTGCACATGTGATTTGAGCTGGAAATAGCATCATTGCCCAGATTATTAAGGATCTCAAGATGAGATCATCCTGGTTTTAGGGTGGGCCCTAATTACAACTGCTGTCTCTCTTTTCTTCCATTAAAAAATGTTTCAATTACAGTTGCCATTCAATACTATATTAGCTTCAGGTGTGCAGCAAAATAGACATTTATATAACTTATGAAGTGATCCCCCCAATAAGTCTAGTACCCACCTGGCACCATGCATAGTTATTACAATATAATTGACTATATTCCCCATGTGGTACTTTACATTTCTGTGACTATTTTGTAACTTTCAATTTGTATTTCTTAATCCCTTCACCTTTTTCACCCAGTCCCCCAAACCCCCTCTCATCTGGCAATCATCAGTTTGTTCTCTGTATCTATGAGTTTGTTTCTGTTTTATTTATTTTGTTTTTTAGATTCCACATTTAAATGAAATCATATGGTATTTGCCTTCTCTGTATAATTTATTTCACTTAGCACAATACCTTTAGGTCCATCCACATTGTTGCAAATGGTAAGATTTCATTCTTTTTATGGCCAAGTAATATTCCATTTTAGATATGTGCCACATCTTCTTTATCTAATTATCTATTGACGGACACTTAGGTTACTTCCATATCTTAGCTATTGTAAACAATGCTGCAATGAACATAGGGGTGCATATATCTTTTCAAATTAGTGTTTTGGATTTCTTCAGATAAATATCCAGAGGTGGGATTGCTGGGCCATATGGTAGGTTCCTCAAAAAATTAAAAATAGAACTCCCATATGGTTGCTGTGTCGATAAGAGAAAGGAAGATTTGAGACACAGACACACAGAGGGGAAGCCATGTGAAGATAGATAGAGACAAAGACTGGAATAAGCCAATGATTGACAAGGATTGTCAGCAGCCACCAGAAGCTAAAGAGACAAAGAACAGATTCTCCCTTAGAGCTTCCAGAAGAAACTAATCAATCTGACATCTTGACTTCAGACTTCTGGCCTCCAGAACTATGAGATAACACATTTGTGTTGTTTTAAGCCTCCCAGTTTGCCGTAATTTGTTACGGCAGCCCTGGGAAACAAATACACAGTGTATGTCTCATGTGTGGCTCTTGGTACAGATCTTTTTCTCTGGATGCTGTCAGAGTGTGTTACAATTACAGCCGTAGAAGGAGAATGACTGAGGTTTCACCACCAGCTGCTAGAGTCTTGGAGATGGATACCCACACAATATAATCATTTGTTGGCTTCAGTTGGTGGAAACAGGTAGCCCAGATAAGAGCCTATGGTTTACTTGCAAATATCAGTGTCATACATAAACAGCACGATTTCTCTTATGCTTTCAGACTACAGATTTCCTTAACCAGGAATCCCAACACCAACTACCTACATTTGTAAACCTGAGCCAAACCCATGTTTTCTGGGCCAATTGAAGTCAGATGACCATCTACCATTTCCTGAAGGCAGCACATTGTTTCCTGAGCATAATACAATTCCTCAGTGTCTCCTAACTTGCATAATATGAAATGACTGATTGACCTCAAAAAGAAGAATAAAGGATGAAAAGAAGGACGGAAGGAAAGGAAGGAAGTGAGAAGAAAGGGAGGAAGGAGGGGAAGGAAAGAAGCACAGGGTGATGAAAGAAAGAAGGAAAACAGAGAGGAGGGAAGAAGGAAGATCCCTATTCTTCTATGGAATGTGGAATATGTCACCTTACTTATTAAAATCAGATTACTCTCTTGGCAATGATCATAAAGGATTATATTTGAATATGTTGTTAAACCTTGGCTATCTTCTTAGTTGATTACAGAAAGGTAAATGAATAGACACAGTTGGCGATATAAAATAAAGGACCCCCAGGGGGGACACTGGGGAGGGAGGCCAGCAGCCCAGCCTCTTGAGAGCAGCAGCAAGTCATCACGCACTTTAACTCAGACCCAGCCCAGGGTAACAAGGCAGGTGGGCCAGTTCCGTCAGCACATTAGGCTGAGATTTAGTGCCATCACAAAGCACTTCAATGTGCTGTTGAAAGCCATGCAGTCTCTATATCTCACTGTAGAGAACAAGTGAACCGGTGCCAGGTACAACACTGAAAGCTTCTGGCTAATGAGAAGTTTTCTTTGTAGTGGTATTTACACTAACATAGTTTTCTTTTATTTTTGGATGAGGCCTTTGGTAAAACAGAAGAACTTCCTCTGCCTTTTTCCTCTTCTCCCTCCACGCCCCTACCTCCTTTCCCTCTAATCTCAGGCGTGAGGGAGGGGAAAACACAGGACAGGATATCTGGCTTTATGCCACTATGTCCTGCAATTGAACAGTCAGCAGATGAGTAGAATGATGGTATTTAAGAACAAACAAAAGGAAAATATAAATCCTTTAGGCAGCAGATATGTGTAATTTACTCTAGTTTTCTGTTTCAACTTTTGAAAGAATGCAAGATCTTAGACAATAGTGAATCAGAAATAGGCCAGTTACAGAACTAAATCTCCCTTGATTAGGGTCATAACAAAAAAGCGATTTATAAACATATGGTGCACCTTGATGGAATTAAAAGAATGGTGGATCCAATTTGCCATCTCTATCCATAATGTCCCAGGAGTGGTGAAAACTCTGCTCTCTGTAGACCTGTGGTGAGCATTCTCAGCCAATCTTTCAGAATTCCTGGGTTCCACGGAATGACTAGGTTTGCAGCAATTAACTTGCGCTTCAGGCATCATCCTTCATTCTCCACCAGCCCCAATACATATGCAAAAATGTTGTAGTAGTAGTGCACCAATGTTAGGAAAACTCTGTATCTAAGGAAAATTAAAATTTGGTACAACATCATCATAGTGTCTCTAGTTTGTAACCTTTTGCATTCCATTCTGTACAATTCTGACAGATTTAAATTCCTAAAACCCAGATTTGATCCTTCGAGTCGCTACAAATAACTTTCAGCTTTTGTCAATCATGAAATGCTTAGACTGGCTTTTAAGGCCCTCCATGGTCTCGTCCAATCTATAGCTGTCTTCCCCTACCTTTCACCTCTCCCTTTCAAACACTGTTCTAGCTGAAATAGTTTTAAGTCACACATATGCACCTTGCTTTTCTGCTTCTCTCTTGGTTTGACCTGTACTTCTACTCTCTACCTGCCCCATATTTACTATCCCTACATTATTTTTTAAATTATTTTTATGTTGGATCTTGCTCCTAATCATCTATAAGCTTTTTAGGGGAAGGACTTTCACTTTTATTCCCTTCTCTCTCCCTTATCATCACCTAGCAAAGTGCTTTGCACAGAGCAGACACTTTATAGTTATTTGTTTACTGCACATGGAGGTAATAATACATGGGTAAATAAAAAGTCACAAGATGAACATTAAATAACTTAAATAATGATTTGGGAAAATAAATTTAAATCACATGCTCTTAGTGTTTCTGACTCATTCTATATATTTGCATTAAAATTTAAACTGGAATGTTCTCATTTAAGATGTCTATGGATGTTGTATGTCCCAACGGAAGTCAGATTAGTAATTGAGACTGTATTATATTCATAAAGTGATATTTTATCATATCAATACTAGTACAATTTTATGCTGTCTCCTGGTAATGAGCGTTTGGAGAAACTTACATGTTAAGGCTAAGTAAGATGGCACCACTAAAGAAATTCTATCCTGAAGTTCTGATGCAAAGCTACTAAAAATGCGGTGGCCTATTCCGTGAGGCCATGCGACCACTTCCATGGCAGTTTCTCTTGTACTCCACGACTACTCGTCTGCACACAGGAGGAATACTTGCACATTATACATATTGGATGGGAAGATTCATATGAAAAGGAAAATATGGGAAAACGTGGAAAATAATATAGACCCCTTGGTAAATGGTTGAATCAACAAGAGAGCAGCCTGCCTTTCTACTGCATGTCTATTCGGAGAATGCGGGAGCAGCTGCACGCTTTCACAGACAGTGTCAGGCATGATTTTAACTCTTTTTTTAATTATGCATTTTTATTGACTTCGGAGAGAGGGAGAGAGAGGGAGAAGGAGATAGAAACATCCATGATGCGAGAAAATTATTGATTAGCTG
>NW_006295054.1:1847974-1848339 GCF_000327345.1 Myotis davidii
GGGCGAGCAAGTAGTGGGGGTGCTCAGGGGTGTTTAAAACAAAGAACTGGGAAATAGAATAAAAGCTACTGTGAGAATTAGAGACAAACAAGGCAAATTGAAGATTTCTGTATCATGTATGATGTACTATATCTACTGTTTTTTGCTACCATAATCAAATGGATACCACATATAGGCATGATTCTAAGCACTTTACAGATATCACACATTTAACTTCATTACAAACCTACAGGTGAAAGTCACAGAAAGCCTGACCTACACTGTCTTAAACAAAACGGGAGATATGTTGGGTCATACAAATGAGCAGTCCTTCAGGCAAGGCTTTGTCCAGGACACAAAAAACGTCTCTCTTTCCATTTCTCTGC
>NW_006295054.1:1848493-1861578 GCF_000327345.1 Myotis davidii
AACATTTATATATTGCTATATATTTTTTAATATTTTTTTATTGATTTCAGAGAGGGAGAGAGAGTTAGAAACATCAGTGATGAGAGAGAATCATTGATTAGCTGCCTCCTGCATGCCCCCCACTGGGGATCGAGCCAGAAACCCGGGCATGTGCCCTGACCGGGAATGGAACTGTGATCTCCTTGATCATAGGTTGACGCTCAACCACCAAGCCACACCAACCGGGCATAATTTTAACTTTTGATTATTATTTCTTTTATTAACAGCAGAGACTTTGGAGTAGCCTGATTCTACCATCATGGACAAAGAAAGAAATTAGTTTTAATACAAGATAAAAATAGATCTAGCTGGAAAAGGCATAAAAGCACCTCCCAGAGCTTCTCTCCCGATTCCAGACTCTGCATCCCATGCCCCTTTAAGCTCTGGGAAGGGAGAGAAGGAGAGAAAGATGATACGAACTATATCTACTGTTTTTTGCTACCATAATCAAATGGATACCACATATAGGCATGATTCTAAGCACTTTACAGATATCACACATTTAACTTCATTACAAACCTACAGGTGAAAGTCACAGAAAGCCTGACCTACACTGTCTTAAACAAAACGGGAGATATGTTGGGTCATACAAATGAGCAGTCCTTCAGGCAAGGCTTTGTCCAGGACACAAAAAACGTCTCTCTTTCCATTTCTTTGCTCAGCTGCACAATATGACCCAGGCCCTAGCAGTGTACTTATATTTTCATATATGTGTATATACATGTGCTTGTATCTAGATTGAATTGCAAGCAAGAGAAACCAATTTAGCCTAATTTAGGCAGAAAGCATTTTTTTTAAAGGGTTTGACTGGTTCAGAGTCTCCAGGAAGCTGGCTGTCTTAGATCAGATTGCTGGCAAGTGGCACTTGGAAGATGGTGAGTTACTCATGAAGCCAGAGTACCTGGTAAGGGGTTGGGGAGGCAGGGAAGGGGAGGGGAGGAAGCCCAGCTAGGGTGCAGTTTGCCAGGGTAGTTTCAGCCTGATCCACAGAGAACTCTGTAGCATTAGTTACTCCTCAGTGTTGTCCCAACATAAGGCCTGGGGGCTGGGCTTTCCCCCTCTGCAACTCAACGTCACTGGTTAGGGCAGCTCCCCAAAGGCAAGGTCCCAGGACTTCTGGATCTCCATGTATTTTATCAAAACCTAGCTCCAGGAGCCCATGGACAGCTACCAAGAAAAAATATATACACAGTGGTCCCGCGGTTTCACTTCCACGGCCCAAAAAATATTAAATGGAAAGTTCCAGAAATAAACAATTCATAAGCCCTGCCCGCTCGGAGTAATGTGATGAAATCTTGCACCATCCCATGCAGGGTGTGAATTATCCCTTTGTCCCTTGTAGCCACATCATAGACTTCCCCACCCGTTAGTCACTTACTGTCCTAGTACGGCAGTGCTTGTGTTCCAGTGACCCTACAGAATGCCACATTCACATAACTCTCATTATAGTATACCAGAGGCCTGGTGCAAGAAATTTGTGCATAGGGGGGTCGCTCAGCAATCCGGGACCACTGGCTCCTAACTGCTCACCTGCCTGCCTGCCTGATCACCCCTAAATGCTCACCTGATTGCCCCTAACCACCTCTGCTGCCTGCCTGATCGCCCCAACCACTCTGCCTGTCTGCCTTCCTGATGCCCCTAACTCTTTGCCTGCCTGCCTGATAGCCCCTAGCCACTCTGCCTGCCTGATGCCCCTAACTGCTCATCTGCCTGCCTGATTGCCCCTAACTGCTTGTCTGCCTGTCTGATCGCTCTTAACTCCCTCTGTCTCGGCCCCCACACCCAGAACCCAGGCTTCCCTCCCTCTGGCCAGCCACAGGAAATTGGGACACAGGCTTTCCTCTCTCTGGCCAGCCACAGGCATCTGGGACCATGGACAGCTTCATCCAGGCTGGCTGCAGGCACCTGGGACCCCGGGCAGCTTCACCTGGGCTGACACCCGGGACCCCAGGTGGCACCACCCAGGCCCCCACTTTGTCAGGAAAGACAACCGGAATG
Organism: Myotis davidii; assembly: GCF_000327345.1. Taxonomy (NCBI): domain Eukaryota; kingdom Metazoa; phylum Chordata; class Mammalia; order Chiroptera; family Vespertilionidae; genus Myotis; species Myotis davidii. The sequence continues at coordinate 1,850,531 of NW_006295054.1, forward strand.
ATGTCCGGTCTATCTGGTCTAATTAGCATATTACCCTTTTATTAGTATAGATGTTATAACTGTGCTATTTTCTATTATTAGTTATTGTTGTTACTCTCTTAACTGTGCCAAATTTATACATTAAACTTTTTAAAAATATATATTTTATTGATTTTTTACAGAGAGGAAGGGAGAGAGATAGAGTGTTAGAAACAGCGAGGAGAGAGAAACATCGATCAACTGCCTCCTGCACATCTCCTACTGGGGATGTGCCCGCAACCCAGGTACATGCCCTTGACCGGAATCGAACCTGGGACCTTTCAGTCTGCAAGCCGACACTCTATCCACTAAGCCAAACCAGTTTCGGCTAAACTTTATCCTAGGTATGACTCTGCAGGAAAAAGCATGTAGTATGTATCGATTTCAGTACTAGCTGAGGTTTCAGACATCTACTGCAGGTCTTGGACCATGTCCCCCAAGGATAGAGGGGTACTGATGGTTTTTGGAAGTGAAAGCACCTTGAGATGCTGGGGAGGAGAGGCACACAAAACAGTGGAGAGGGATCCAGTGATATCTGGGCCATGTGCAGACACAATGCACTGCTTTGGGACAACCAGTTCTGCACTATGTGGCCCGTGACTGTGCTCCCGACCACACCACACAGCTGCCTGGGAAATCTTGATGCTGCTGCCCTGACAGCTCCACAAACCCACTGCTGCTTCCAGCTGCTGACTGCAGCCATTGCTCCTGCCTTCACCAGCATGGATTCCAGGTGTTACCTGTTCTTTGAGTCTCTATCTCCTAAAGGCTAGGGGGCTACGCGATGGAGGCTAGGTTGTGTGTTTACACCTGTGCTCCAAGAGGGACCAGTAAAAGGAATACCTGCCATTTTTGGCTTCTATATTAAGAGGCAAGAAGTGCCCCATTACATATTATGTGGGAATTCCTGAAACCAAGCACAGGGTGCTAATCTTGTATGGTCAAAAGGAGTAAGAGGTGTTCACTGTACATAGACTCACAACTGCTTAAAAAACATTTACAATTGGCCTGGCTGCGTGGCTCAGTTGGTTGGAGCTTCATTCTGTGCACCAAAAGGTTGTGGATTTGATTCCTGGCCAGGACACATGCCTAGGTTTCAAGTTCAATCCCATCAGGTACATACCAGAGGTAACCAATTAATTTATAGAATTCTCTCTCTCTTTCTCTCTCTCTCTCTCTCTCTCTCTCTTTCTCTCCTTCTCTATAAAAATCAATAAACATATCCTTGGGTGAGGATTAAAAAAACACATTTAGAATTAACAAGAAATTGTTAACAGAAATTACCGCTGGAAATGGAATTAGAGCTACAGTTCAGGAAGTGGGGTGGGGAGATTCTTCCCATTTTGTATCTTCCTGTAGTGTTTGAGAATTTTATAAGGAATATGTACACATATCCCTAATTTTAAAGAACTGGTTTGATTTTTTAAAAAATTTGTCTTGCCCTGACTGGTTTGGCTCAGTGGATAGAGCATTGGCCTGCAGACTGAAGGGTCCCAGGTTCGATTCTGGTCAAGGGCATGTACCTGGGTTGCAGGCACATCGCCAGTAGGGGGTGTGCAGGGGGCAGCTGATTGATGTTTCTCTCTCATCGATGTTTCTGACTCTCTATCCCTCTCCCTTCCTAAAAAATAAATAAAAAATATATTAAAAGATTTGTCTCTTTTTAAAGAACTGCCATTACGAGGCCACAATGTTTAATTAAATTACATATGCTGTCTTTTCAGATTTGGTGGCTATCATTCATTGCTTTCTTTCATTTATCAAAGATTTATTGAATTGTATGCAAGTCCCAAAGGATATAAAGATAGAAAGCAGCTTCTGCTCTCAAGGAAAAATGGATGAACGGTTGTGGCAAAAAATGGGAATAAGATGCCTTTAAAGGTTTGAGGGTTTTATTTCCTTAACTATTGGCCAGACTTTCACTTTAAATAGTGAATGCCTCAACTATGAGATTTTAACTAGCTTTACTGTTTTCTTTTCCTATAAAATAGAATTGGGAACTGTAAGTTGTATATCTTCAAGATGATTTCCAAGCTAAATAATGTTGGTCTCTTTGAAAAAAGTTGCTATGGAGGTATTTTATGCTTTTGAATTAGATTTTTTAAAGATTTCACTAGAATTTGGTAACATCCCCTTATGTTTTGTGTTGGAGTGTAAAAGACAATTGCTATCCAGCTGTATCCCTTTAGCTGACGGTAATATAAGCATTCTCTAAAAGTTCATATTTCTAAGGATGGATTTTAACACATAGGTAAGAAAGATGTATAAAATCTAGCATCTGAATGACTGTTTTCCCGACATCTAGTTTTGATTTATGAAACATTTATGACATGGCCAGGCCAAGTGGTAGCTTAAAGACGGATGCTTTGTTGGGCCTCCCACCATCACCCTCAGTTCCCCAAGCCACCTTAGTAGGGCAGAAAGCTATGTGAATGCGGTAGCAGGATCTGGCCTCTTGCTGCAATCGACTGCCTGCCCAGCCCCCATCTCTAGAAGCTCTGGAGCAGCCACTGCTTTCCTGAGCCATCCTGGTTGACAGTGGCCCAACTGGTTGATTTAAACACGAAAGTAGCTAAAATTCTTTGATTTGGGATTAATTTGTTATGTCAACCCTGCTTGAAAGTCCATCCTTACATTCTAAAATGTAACATGTGAATTGAGTTGATTAAAACAATGGTTTCCAACCTGAACACTGGAACCTCGGGCTCCATGACGGTGCCTTGGGGCGGTGAAGGCAGAGGTTGAGAGTGAAGCTGAGGGGCTGGAGCTCCAGGGCTCTGCTTCCCTGCCCCAGGTCCATGCATTTCCTCTCCACTTTCTATATATTGAGCTTCCATGTAAAGGTTAATTTGGAAATGGTTTCTACTGATAAAACAAACAAGCAAACAATGACCTATATTTAGGATGTGTATTCTCTTCAACTCAGAGATGTAACTTAGAAACTATCCCGCAGATATACTGTACACATGCTAAAAATTGCTATATCAAGAGCTACTTTATCAGTTTTGTAATATCAGTACATTGGGAACAATCTAACGTTCTTCAACAGGGATATGGACAGTCAAGCTACGGTATTGTAAGGTGCGGCTATAGGGTTAAGCCTCAGACTGACCTGTTGGCAAAGCCACAAACAAGTCCCAGCTTAGAGGGCACAGTCCTCTTAGCATAATTAGGCTTGACCTTATGATGCTCCCTAGATCCTTCCTAGGTAGCTAATGGGCTGTGGGAGGTGCAGCAAGTGCTGCCAAAACAAGTGAAACTCACAAGAACATTGTAACTATGGTGGCCACTGCCTTGGTTACCTCTGGCTATAAAATAAAGGCTCAGCTTGCCTCTGGATCTCTCTCTGTGGCCTCAGCCAGGCACAGGAAGATCCACCTAGACCCAGCTTATTCTCTCTGTCTGTCATTTCTTCATCCTTTCGCCGTCCTCACTCAGGCTTTCAAACCCTTGGCTGAGCTGGCTCGGCACAGGTATAACCGTATTATGATAATATGATAATACTGTACAGGTGATAAAAATGCATAGAAAAATCTCCAGGACATGTTAAGTTTTTTAATAGCAGGTTTTAGGACATCTGCATAATATAGTCCAATTTGTGCAAAATAGGGCTGTATATTTGCCTATGTATTTATACAAATACTTGGAATAAAAAAATAGAATGCTATCCATCAGCTGTTTCCAGTGGTTGTCTCTGGGAAGGAGAATATGTAGAGTTAGTAAGCTGGTAAAGAAAGACTTTCACACTTTCACGTTTCACTTCAAACATTTTTGAGCTGTTTGATTGTTCTACAATTAAATTTTATTCAAGTATGGCTTGTGTGCATAATTCAAGGAAATAGTTATTACAAGACTTTGAAAACCACTGGGTTAGATAATGGTGCTAACACCACCATGAGTATCTATATGCCTTTCTCCTACCGAGGCAAGTTAAGTACCACATAGAGAAAAGCTCTGTCTGACAAAGATGGTATCTGCGAACTGTCGTAAATGTTTCCCTCCATGTCCTGCGTGGTTCAGGGTTCGGGTCTGGAAGAGGAGCCGCACACAAATGACAGAGAAAAGACAGGAGATAATTTGGGAATATTGGGGGACCAGAGGGGCAAGTCCAACTCAGGAGGAAGGACTTCCACTGTGCTCAGGCCTCACCAAGCTTTTTATAGTGAGAGGTAAACAAGGTAGTGGTTACCATAGTTACACAGTTCTTGTGAGTTTCACCTGTTTTGATCATGTTTACACTCCCTGCACTTCCCTCACACCATTAGCTTCCCAGGTAAGATCTGGGAGTGTTATAAGGTCAAGCCTAATTATGCTAGGAGGATTGAGCCCTCTAAGCTGGGCCTTGTCTGTGACTTTGCCAGCAGGTCAGTCCGAGGCTCAACCCTATATCAGTTTCCCACAGCGAACCCCAGCCAGATTTTGCAATCACGTATGCCATTTGTCACAGTCACATCAGGTGGGAGAGTGGTTTCTTGCTCCCAGCTCCCAGCATGTATCTTATTGGCAGTTTAGTGACTTTTTCCTTTGTTCTTTATCTTAAACCAGACCATACAATTTATCCATTTACAGTACACGATCCAAGGGTTCTTATATTGAAAGGGCTGTGAAACCATCACCACACCAATTTAAGATCATTGTTATCACACTAAAAAAGAAGTCCCTTACCCATTTATAGTCATGCCACTTCCCTCCTCCCATCCTCTGCAAACCATAAATCTATTTTTTTGTCTCTTTAGATTTACCCATTCTGGAAGTTTTATGTAAATGGAATCATAGAAAATGTGACCTTTTTGGTCTGGCTTCTTTCGGTTCACATAATGTTTGTAAGATTTAACCATGCTGTAGCATGTGTCAGTGCATCGTTCCTTTTTATTGCTGAGTAATATTCCACATTTTGTTTATCCATTCACCAGTTGATGGACATTTGTGTTCCTTTCACTCTTTGGCTATTGTGAATAATGCTGCTATCCATATTCATGCATAAGTTACCAATGTTTTCATTTCTCTTGGTAATCTAGGAGTGATATTACAGGGTCATACAGAAAATCCTTTTGAGGAACTGCTAGACTATTTTCCAAAGAGGCTGTCCCATTTTACATTACCACCAGCAATATATGAGTGTTCAAACTTCTCCATGTCCTTGCCAAAACTACTTTTAGCTGTCTTTGATCATAGTCATCTTAATGGGGGTGAAGTAGTTGCCATATTTTCTTGTGTCTTTGAGAATGACCAGCTGTATTAATTGGGTTTCTGCTACAATAGCATTGCATCACAAAACCTCCTCAAACTTCAGTGGCTTCAACCACAAGCATCTATTTCTCCTTCATGGGTTTGCACATTGAATATGGCTCTATGGGCTTGGTTGGGCATTAGTCCTAATTTATTTTACGAATATTTATCCTAGGACCAGGAAGTATTCCTTTCGTAAGAAAGCTTACTAGCAGAACCTGAAACAGAAATATTCTAGCCTAAAACTGGCACATGTCATTTCTGCTCTCAAACCATTGTCCAAAAAATTCATGTCACCAAACCCAGCTTCAGTGGACCTGGTAAGTGGACTTGGCTTACAGTGGCAAAGAGCATGAGTGTATAATTTTCTTAACTATGAAAGTAAAGAGTTGGAAACAATAATCCAATCTATTTTATTACTCAACCCTTTTTCTCCAGTTCTATCTTCTTTCCTGTTTTCCATCACGGCTTAGCCATTATCACTCCAAATTCAGTATGTGTCAAATCTCAGCAATCCTCTTCATCTTTACATAACTCCTCCTCCCAACTTCTCCATCTGGACAACAACACACAAATATAAAATTACTAAAAACTAAAAACATTAGAGTGCTTTCTCCCATCAAGCTTATTTCTTTTTAAATCAAATGCTGCTAGCTTCTACCCAATAATATTTTCCTCTTCTTTCTTAAAAAAACAAAAACAACCTAATTTTATTCAGAGGATATGTGCTTTTTCCCAGCCTCCTTCTTTTGCAAGTGAGGTTGGCCCTGTGGTGAAAATCTGCTGTGGATTTCTGGAAAAGTTTGGTTTCTTTGTCATTTTCTTCTTCTTACTGTTGTCTAGAAGGGAGATGAGATGAGATGTGGAATGGGCATATTTTAGCCATGAGGTGGCCACATAGATGAAAACCACATGCGCAGAACTGGGGTACAAAATGGAAGAAGAAACGAGAACACTGATAACAACCTGGAGTTCTGCTCTACCAGGCTTGACCACTTCTGGAATCTTTGTTACATCGTGCTCTTGTTAATAATGGATCAGTGTCTCTACATTAACTATCAAATAATTTAGAAATGTTTTAATTTGGTAATTCAGGTGTTCCAAAGTCTTATGTAAACTTCTGATCTTTCATCTCATGGTGATTCTTTGTCCTTCTCTGCCCTGTCCTGCGCCCTACCTGGAGGGTGATGTTGGTGATTTAAGTCTCCCAGGATCCCTTGCTTGTTGCCTTGTTGAGTTTGGCCAATGGGATGCACTGGCTTAAGAAAGCAGAGCAGGAGAGAAGTTAGGGCTTTTCTTCCAACTTACTTCCTGCTTTGGTGCCTCTTCTCTGGCAGTGGTCACACACCTCCAGGACCTCAGCTCCTACCAGGTCACCCCTCCTCCAGGGCTCTCACTACGGTCTTTAACACAAATTCCTCTGCTTGCCCCTTCATCCCTAGAGTGTTGAATGGCTCTCCAGTATTGCTAGTGTCTGGCTGCCTCAACGTTCCTTGTTTGTTCCTATGACTCTGGCCAATATCTATGCATGGTCCTCTCAGTAAAGTGCCTTCGCGAGAACCATCTGCAGTGAATTGTTTCCAGCTGGCATCTGACTAATGTAGTAAAACCTTTCTTGGTATATGCGTTTGCATTTCAGCAACTTTTCTCATAATCCCTTTGCCTGAAATCCCTTTCCTCCCACCTCCATGTCTAGCTGTCCTTCAAGGCCCTCTCAAACACCACTGCTCCTGAGTAGCCTCCCTAATCCCCACACCATGGAAATCTCTTCTCTCCTTGAACTCACTCAGCACATACTTGAGAGTGATTATCTTTCTCTGCTTTAAATTATAGTGACTTATGTACATGTAACTCTGGCCAGTTTGTAAATTCTTTGAAGTCTGAACCCACACCCAGGTCTGGTTTGTTTTTGTTTTTCTCCCTCTCCTTTGGGTTCTTCCCTGAACTTTGCCTCTTTCCCAAAAAACACCTGAAACAAGGCTCGGTGCCCAATAGCCGTTCTATCATTTTTTTTTTATTACTTTCATTGCTACTTATTGCTGTTTCTTATTGTATTGTAGTAGATGCCAGCTACTGATTTATCACAAAGTATGATTTGCAAAAAATTATGAAAATTATGGCACAGACTAAAATTTCCCATTGGTGATAATGCATTTAAAATATGCAATTGTCATTCACCTCTGATATATATATATATATCCAGGTGATAAACCTGGTTTTCTTTCAATATTTTTTGGGGGGTATCAAAGAAAAAAATTAGCATATTGGGCAAATACTCATTTGTAACTGAGGCTTATCTCCAACTTGGAATCAGAGTTATAGAGTTATCTTCTAATCTGGTCTTTTTAAGCTCTATTCTGAGAAGCTCTAAAGGGTCTTTCCAGGAGTGGGTATAGATTGAGAAGTCCTCAGGAGGCTTTCACTGGAAGAAAGGCTTCCAGTCTTTAAAAAGAGTGAGAACAGCCCTAACCTGTTTGGCTCAGTGGACAGAGCGTCGGCCTGCAGACTGAAGGGTCCCAGGTTTGATTCCAGTCAAGGGCATGTACCTTAGTTGCGGGCACATCCCCAGTCGGGGGGTGGGGGGGTGGGGAGGTGTGTGTGCAAGAGGCAGCTGATCAATGTTTCTCTCTCATCGATGTTTCTAGCTTTCTATCCCTCTCCCTTCCTCTCTGTAAAAAAATCCATAAAATATATATTTTTAAAAAGAGTGAGAACAATTTCTCTAATCTCACCTCCCACTCCAAACATCCCCACAATGTCCTTCTGTTTAGTGGCTAAGTCTCTGCTTAAACATCACTAACTGGAAATTTACTCACTACATAATACAGTTATACAGTATGTTTTTAAGCAACCGTGACTTTGGAATGTTCTATCTTATATTTGGCTGCAATCTGGCTACTCATCATTCTCTTACTTGAATCAATAAAGAATATATCGAAATGTACTTCCTCAAAATGGCAGTACTCTGATGGTGATCATATTGCCACAAATCTCTCTTTAGGCTAAAATCCCCGTCCCTTCCAATGGTCTTCATAGGATATGTTTGAAACACCCACTTTTGTCACATGTTATTTGTCAAAATCCCTCTTAAAACATGATGCCTAGAACTGAAAAGAATTTTCCTGATTTATATTGATAAGGGCACAATAAAGTGATATGATTACCTTTATTTTGGGTATTTAAAAGCTTGTTACAGGTACTGCAAGTATCTAGTCTGGCACGTAAGGAGCTTATAAGTTGTCACTCTATTCTAAGGAAAAAGCTGAAAAAGAAGTCTTCTGGGATGCAAAAGAGAAGGGAAACCACAGCACACACAGCTGCCTCAAAAATTGGAGAGACAGGTGAGTACAGAGAATCGCAACACTGCAGAGCTGAAATCACTGCAGAATCAACACTGGGGTAAGAAAACCTCAGTTGTAATTGTTATGTAATAAGACAAGAAAAGGAAATAAAAAGTATACACATTGGGAAGAATAAGAAACCTGTCTTTACATATGACATTATTATCTATGTAGAAAATTCAAAACAATTGACCAAAATACTCCTGGAACTAATATGTGATTATAGCAAGATTGCAGATATAAGGTTAATATATAAAAGTTAATCACTTTCCTATATACCAGCAATGAACAAGTGGAATTTGAAACTAAAACTCTTTACTATTTATATTAGCACACCCAAAATGAAATACTTAAGTATAAATCTGACAAAATATCTACAAGATCTACATGAAGAAAACTATAAAACTCTGATGAAAGATATCAAAGAAGTACATAAATGAAGAGGTATTCTATGTTCATGAATTGGGAAGACTCAATATAGTAAAGATGCTAGTGTTTCTAACTTGGTCTATAGATTTTACATAATACTTATCAAAATCACAGCAAGTTATTTTGTGGATATTAACACTCTTGTTCTAAAGTTTACACAGAGAATCAAAAAACCAAAAATAACGAACTCAATATCAAATGAAGAGTACAAAGTCAGAGAACTAACACTAAGCAACTTTAATATTTACTATAAAGCTACAGCAATCAAAACAGTATGATATTCACAAAAGAATAGATACCTCAATGGAACAGAATAAAGAGCATAGAAACAGACACACACAAATATAGTCGGCTGATTTTTGATAAAGAAGCAAAGCAAATATAATGGAGCATAGATAGTACTTTCCCAGAAGTACTTTTCAAAGACTTGCTTATACTTCATTGAGTACCCCACTCTAGAAGGGAGGCTGGGAAATGTAGTTTTACAGTTGGGCATATGGCCATACTCAACACTGTAGGTGTTCTTTTATTAAATTAGAAGGGCGAAATGGATATTAGGTATAAACCTAGCAATATCACTTCTTAGGTGTATTTTTTTTTCTTTTGCTAAATTTTTAAAAAATTGAGGCATAGTTGACATATAACATTGTATTAGTTTCGGGTGTGCAACACAATGACTTGATATTTGTATCTGCTTCTTAATCTTATATGTAATACTAGGAATTATTTTTAAGTCACTTTTCCACCTTATACTGGTATAGCTGATTTCCTCCCCTCTTATAAAACTAATCACATACCTCATACTCATCTTTTTAAATTGCAGTATTGCATAAGATCTTTTTGAATCTTAATTTGGGCCTCAATAGAGTAAGCTATCCCTTCTACCTTTAGGATATCTGAAAATTAGAAAATTATGCCAAGATCCTGATAGAAGAGACCACCTTTGAAGTTAATGTCAGCAGAATGGAATGCATAACATCCAAGCTATTTCTTCATCTTTTCACAAGGATGTCATAAAAATTTTTATCAAATGCTTACTTAATTCCAGGTGTTCTTATCTATATCTATATATCTATATCTATATCTATATCTATATCTATATCTATATCTATATCTATATCTATATCTATCTGTCTATGTCTATTTCTATCTATCTATCTATCTATCAATCATCTATCATCTATCTAGATCTATGCCATAGGAAACAATGTAACACTAGAATATTCACTGACCTGAAAAAATATTCATGAGGCATTTTTTACACAAAAATAGACATGCTTAGGGAGAGGAAAGGAGGGAGGAAGAGAGGGAGGGAGGGAGAGAGGGAGAGAAACATCTAAGCCAGGTTACAATGCATTTTATATTACATTTCGGACAGGTTACAATGCATTTTATATTACATTTTGATAAGAAAAAAAGGATAATAAAGATAACTGATTTTAATATATTTTATTGATTTTCTACAGAGAGGAAGGGAGAGGGATAGAGAGTTAGAAACATCGATCAGCTGCCTCCAGCACACCTCCCACTGGGGATGTGCCCGCAACCAAGGTACATGCCCTTGACCGGTATCAAACCTGGGAACTTTCAATCCACAGGCCGACGCTTTATCCACTGAGCCAAACCGGTTAGGGCGAGATAACTGATTTTAAAAAGAGAGATTCTTCTAGAAGCATTGTAGAGAATGAGTTTTTTAAATGTAAGACTGAAGGCTAGGAAGCTAGGAAGAAAGACATTGCAGTTATCTAAATGAGAAATGGAGAGAGCTCTAAAGCAGTGACAGTGGAGGTGGAGAGCAGACAGATTCAAGAAATAGTTAGAAGGGAGAAGCGGAAGGACTTGGTGATCATTTGAGGTGGAAAGAGAATGGGGATCTAGAATGAATCCCAGGTAAGAGTGGTTTCTAGTGAATCAAAGCACCCATTTGAGTTATTAATTTGGCTGAGGTAAAAGGAGAGAGAGAGAGAGAGAGAGAGAGAAAGAAACATCGATGTGACAGAGATACACTGATTAGTTGCCTCCTGCATGCGC
>NW_006295054.1:1861591-1863909 GCF_000327345.1 Myotis davidii
GGTTACTCATAAATCTGTAATTAGGGCAGGACTTAGCAAGAGTCTCTCCACTCTGATCCACTTCGCATCAGCTTGGGGGTGGTTTGAGGTAGGGATTTGGGGGACCTGGAATTATCTGAATGTGTGACCTCTCCTTATGTGTTTCCAGCATGGTGGCTTAAGGAATTCTGAGTTATTGAGATAGGTAGAGGCAGATGATAGGTGAAGATAAATAGGTGATAGATGATAGATAGATAGATAGATAGATAGATAGATAGATAGATAGATGATAGATCGAGAAGAGAAAGGGAGAGAAGGACAGAGGAGAGGTGGAAAGCATTGCAAGGTGACATGTTTACATGCTGGCCATTGCTTCACTACGAGCCCAAAAAGACACAGTGAGTGGCTTGGTAGATGAGTGTGGTGCAACCACTTGGGACATCTCCAGAAAAATGATATATGTAATTTGTTTTTTGGAAGCAGTCCATTAGATGGAGAAAGGAGGGGAACTTTATTGACCAGATCCCTCTTGTATCAGTTTTCTATTACTGTATAACGAAATTACCACAAACTTAATGACTTAAATACCATTAAAATATCCATTTATTAGCTCACAGGTGTGTGATTCAGAGTATGGCATGGCTGGGGCCTCAGCTGGGGGTATGGTGAGGCCGAAATCAAGGTATTGCCCCAGCTGAGTGTTCTTCTGGATGCTCTGGGGAAGACTCCACTTTTCAAGCTTATTCTTGTCAGCAGAATTCTGTTCCTGTGGTTCTAAAAAGGAGGTCCTTCTTGGCTGTTGCCTGGGGCTTCCTTCAGCTCCTATAGGGTGCCCACATCCTTTGCCATGACTCCTCTCTATCTTCACACCAATAATGGTAAATCAAATCCTCTTGAGCTCCAAATCTTTAACTTCTTCCCCTAAAACCAGCTACAGAAAAGTCTTTGCTTTAAAAGTACAGATAGGATTAGGTCAAGCTCACCTGGTAATTTTATTATCTTAAGGTCAACTGAAACATAGCCTAAGGACAGGAGTAAAATCCATTATATGATGTAGTCCCGGGGAATATGCACATCAGGTATACCAGCCGGGCGGGAGACCTTAGGGGCCATCCTGCCTACCACCCCTCCCACCCCTAAATCTGATTTAAAAGCCCAAGTTCCTCCTGTTCTTCAAAGCTGCTTGATAGTATATTAGAGCAAGGTTGTTTGGGGCTGACAGTATAATGTCAACAGATGCGAGACAGAAATGAAATCATTCCACTTTGGTTCTGCTTCCATGACTTTCGTCCAGAAGAATGTTCTGTGAATTCTAGCACATTGTGGGTACTCAATAAATATTTGCTGAATGAACTATGGATTGGATAGAGGAGAATAAATATTTATAAGAGTAGATTAAAGGTTTAACCTAAGAGGTAAATAGATTTTAAATAATTACCTCACTGTTTCAAAGGAGATTCTTTCCAGTTCTGAATGAATTACATTCCTGAGTCCTGAGAGAAAAATAGGTGAGATTACTGCAAAACCAACTCAATCTCTCTTTGTTGAATAAGTGAGTGGACAAATTCATTTTGTTTGGTGATCTTCTGTCTGTGGGACCAGAAAGCTTATTCACCACACCTCTCTCGTTACCAACCATCAAAATGTTAACGTGACAGCATATATTCTTTCTTGGTGATACTGTAGGAAAGCTCGTAGAGATTATCTCTCCTACAGCTCCTTAAATACGAAGCATATTTAAAAGACAAAATCTCTAAAACTGTGAGCTTGAGCAGTACAAGTGAGTTCATGTTAAAACACTGGAAATATTTTTCAGAAATATATATTTACCTTATACTATACTGAGCTTCTATATACTATACATTCACACATGTATTTTTGTATGTGCTATGCATTGTTCCATAAATGTTAGTTATAGTTTTTCTATGGCCCTATATAGATTCACTTTCAAAAATCTGGTTATAATAAACCTGTTTAATTGCATATAAAACACATCCATCCAAGATTAATTCAATCAATTTTAATCTGAGAGAATTCTTAAATTATTCTTTAGTTTATGAATATATTTATGTATAAATATAATATAAATTATAGTGTGAGAACTTCAACCACTTCCTCACAGATACATCTTCCTTTAGTCCAAATAATTTTGAGGATATTTTAGCATATGTAATGCTTTTCTCATCCTGTGGAACATTTGTAAAATGGTAACTTAGTAAGAGTAATTTTGTCATAGCAATCAATTAGTAAGTACCAAAAGTCTATTATGAATGGCATTAGAAATACTACCTATTTCAATGGAACTTATGTGCAATCTATACTAATAAAAGGGTAATATG
>NW_006295054.1:1864051-1866748 GCF_000327345.1 Myotis davidii
GGTTTACATATAAACAGGACACAGAGAACAAGGTAGTATATACATGCCTTTTAGAGATGAGGATCTGGAGATACAGAGAGGATAAATGATTGACCAAAGCCTGCAGAGCTGGTTTAGTGAAGTCATGAGGAACCCAGGTCTCACAACTATCTAATTCAGCGTCATTGATACATGTTACACTACAACCCACACTAAGAAATATACTTCACATACATGTATTTCTCTGATTCATGGTGCTGTTGATTATAAAATACATCAGTATTACACATACCACTAAAATGGAAAAGAGACTGTCTAGTAAGTGATGACACAGTGCTAAGATACACTGTACTCTAAGATGCATCCCAGTTTCCAAAGTGTAAAAAGGTGAAAAAAGGCATCTGAATACAACTTTTACACACACACATGTAAAACAGAACTTCTACATGCGATATTATCTACTGCATTCAATGTATTGTTTCCAAATGATGTTATGAGTCCACTGAGCTCACTTTACCACCCACTAATGAGGAGACCCAATCTAAACACTAAATTATGTATTGCAGATAATAAGAAATCTTTAACATACACAACCAAGGTGCTAACTGTTCTGTTTGATAGAGAGTGCAGAAGAAAAAGAAAAAAAAATAGTTTTATGTGGATAAAAACCACCTGGAAAGTTTTCAAATTAGAAATAAGAGTTTAGCCCTGAAATATGTTGAGATCCAGAAGTGGAAGTGAACAACTGAGCAACTTAAACTGGAAAAAAACCAAAACCTCAAATGTAAAAAAAAAAAAAAAAATCCATTCTTTAAATGAAAATATAACCATTTAACTTAAGATATATAAAACTTAAAAATGAAAACAAATTTGAATATCTCCTTAGAGAAAATACACAGAAACCGGAAAAAATTAAATAGAAAACTAGTTAGACAAAACTGGATGCAATATTTCCCCCCTATTCTTGTTATCAATTCAAAAGGGATTAAACAGTCTGATAGCTAAGCGACAAGGGCCTGAAAACAAGTGCCTGGACAGTCTCCCAACCCCAATTCTTCGATGCTTTTCTTAGTCAACGATTAATAATAAAAAAATAATAACATTTTGGAATCCCCCTCCTTGCAGGCCTTTGTGAATATTAAAAAATCAAACAAACAAAGAAAAAAAAAACCCAAGGGTATAATGTACCCAGTATAAAAGTTGCTGGCTGAAATCAATGATCCCTTTCACAGTGGCTCTCGGAACTGTACCTACAGTCCCTGCAAAAAGGAAGCAAACAAAAACATACCCAGAAGCCCAGTTAGCATGTGTATGTAAAATGTGCACACCCCGGTGCGAATGTAATCCCATGAAAAAAGCGTGCAAACTTGGCAGTTAGGCAATGTCACTGCAATGGTTAGCACTCGAAATTTCAAACCCTTTGATGAAGATACCATCTTTCAGCCCAGCCCTGGCAGAAAACCTTTGATTCCTGTTAGACCCTCCCTCCCCAGTCAGCTGCTGGGCTCCATCCGGAGGGACTGGGGCTCTCCCTCTCTATCACAGCTAAGCGTTCCCAGACCCAGGAGAAACCCTGGGTTTCTGCAGGGCACTCAACGTGCAGCTCAGTGTCCCAGCTCTGCAAAGGGCAGCTGGAAATGGATTTAAAATGGCAACGCCGACCAATCAGCGTTGCCTCGCCGCAGCAGACCTTTAAGCGCACCTCCTCCACAGGCTCAGCGGAACCTGGCTGTGCCTAACTCCCTGCTAGGGCTGTGAAGTAGGCGTTTTTATTCCACGGTGGTCTGTACTTTTTTTTGGGGGGGGGGGGCGGGGAATTCTTCCTCGGGTGAAAGTTTTTATTTTGGAATTAATCCAAAATAATTTTAGGTTTGATGTGTGAAAATCTAAAACTATTTTGTTGTTGTTGTTATTCAAGGATGAAAAGAGGCACATTTTAAAATGTACTCCACCTTTTTAAGCTGGACTGAGGTCATTATGGTGTTCACATAACTCTGAAACAGACTAAGCTATAAAATTAGGACTTAGCAGAAAGGGAGTTCCTAAGGAGAAGGTGAAATCGGGGTAAAATGTAGGGAGAGTTGGACAGTTGGCACAATTGTGAGGTTAGGAAGCAGAGGAGGTCCTCGCTCGGGGTAAACCCTCCACCCTACTAGCGTCGGACCCCCGTGTGTAGCGCCAGCCGGGTAGGGCGGGGGGAGACTTCGCGTTGCCTCTCCTCTTTCCGGGAGAAAGAATTTCAATGAAGAGACTGGCGCTCTCGGCGGGCGTGTGTGCACTTTGTTTTCATGTGCGCATGTATCCGCTAATGTGCAGATATACATCTGCGTGCATGTGTGCATGCAAGTTCGCACATGTTTACGTGTGTGTTTATGCATGCACGTGCCTGTGCAAGTGTGCACATGTATCTCCGTGCACGCATGTATCTGCGTGCATATCTGTGTGTTTGTGTGTGCACGCGCGCGTCGGGTCCTGCGATCTGTTATGAGGGCATTCCCAAGCAGAGCAGGGCTGCCAGGGGCCAGCTCCTACTCCTCTTCAGTTCCTTGTCACTCACAGGGACCAAGGACTCTGCGGCGCGCGCAGCTAAACTCTTCCGGCAGAGTGTTGGCTCCGCATGGTGGAGATGCAGGTAAAGGCCAAGCCCCTAAACGGCTCTTGGGCAGTCACATTCCCGCGCCTTCCTTGGACAACCGCCCAGGGGCGACCTCGGGCGGC
>NW_006295054.1:1866871-1869158 GCF_000327345.1 Myotis davidii
CCCCCCCTATCCCACCGCCCCCTCCCCAAGCGCGCGCGCGCGCGCACACACACACACACACACTCACGCTCACACTCATCCCACTTGAATCCTGGGGCAGGAACTCAGAAAACTTCCAGCCTGGGCAGAGCGCACTTGGTGCAGACGCAGGAGCGAGCAGCCGGTCCCCCTCCAATTCTCCGGTGCCGCTGCCGCCGGCTCTCACCACCCGAGGAGGCGCGGTGCCACCCGCTTCTCACCCCTCCTCTGCCCTCAGTGCCCGACCCGGTCCCGGCACAATTTCCCCATCCTCCTTGGCTTTCCGACGGCCCAAGGCGCTATTTGTTTTCTCTCTCTTTCTTTTTCTTGCTCTGCGAGCGCGGAGCGGGGGGGAAGAGGAGGAGGAATTCTTTCCCCGCCTAACATTTCAAGGGACACAATTCACTCCAAGTCTCTTCCCTTTCCAAGCTGTTGCCGAAGTGCTCCCGGTGATCGCGACTCCTGCTCCCAAACCGAAAGGGGAGCCTCCCAACTTCAAACCCTCTTTTCCTTCTCCCTCGCTTTCCTCCTCCTCTCGCTACCTCCACCTTCACCTCTACCGCCACCTCCACCTCCGGCACCCACCCACCGCTGCCGCCGCCACCGGCAGCGCCTCCTTCTCTCCTCCTCCTCCTCCCCTCTTCTCTCTTTTGGCAGCCGCTGGACGTCCGGTGTTGATGGTGGCAGCGGCGGCAGCTTAAACAGCAGCCCTCGCAGCACGCCGGCGTTCGCTCCCTCTGCCGCCTTCTCAAGCCCGATCGGCTACTCTCCCGAAAGGTGCGGGGCCGATTGGGGGCAGCTGAGGCGAAGCGGCTGCAGCGGCGGTAGCAGCGGCGGAGGCGGCGGGAGGCAGGATGAGGGCAGGCGGGGGAGGGTATGAGACCTAATTTTATAAAACACAAGAAAAGGGAATGGGGGTGGAGAGGAAAAGGATAAGGACCTTAGAGGCAGGAGAAGGAAAGAGAAAGAAGGAAGTGCTGGTCGGCCTGATAAGAAAAAGAAATTCTGACAAAGCTACCCTGAGGAGATGCTGTATGTTGAGATTCCTTACAACTGCAATAGTTGTTCCAGATGCATGGGAGAGGGAGGGATTTCCCAGAAAAAGGAACCTCAGTGCAAGCACATGGAAGCTTGAGAGAGTACGGATTCTGCAGGAGCATAAGAAAAACTGGCAGGGGCCAGAGAGTAAGGATCTGACACGCCATGGTAAGCACTGTAGGGGGTGGGGGGATTCAAATATTGAAATGATGGCCTTCCAGGGCTCGCGGACGCTTTCCTCACTGCTTTACAGTTGCCCCGAGGGAAGGAAGTGCGGGGGGCTAGGATGCTCTGGAGGGGCAGAGTTGGAGGGGCTGGAGTCCCGGGTGCCGCTCGTGGGCTCTTTCTCCCGCCATCCCGGGCTGCTAGCGGGCCCGGGTCTGCGTCGCCGCAGCCGCCCCTTTGGCGCCTTCCCCAAGTGCTTGGTGGCCGGCGACTCGCGCCCTCCCGACAAAGAACGCGTGGGCCGCCCGGTCCTCTCTCTGCTCTTTAAATGCGGCGGCGCCGCCGAGGTGTGCCGGGGAAGGGGCTACCGGAGAGTCTGGGTCCGCAAGGGACGGGATTAGCTCGTTTGGCCAAGGGCGCGAAGCAAAGTAATGTCCGAGAGGGTGCACCGTAGCTAGGGTCACTTCCTCGCCCGGCGCCCGGTCTCCCTTTTGCCCCTAGATCCCGCGCCGCAGAGCTTCAGACATTAAATGTGTTACTCCAGGGCGATTGGCTGGGGGGTTGGGAGGGGAAGATCGAGGGGCGCCCGGGACCCCGCGGAGTGGAGGGTTTTGTCTGCGGATGCAACCAATTAAGCGTGCAGCCGGCGCTTGCAAGGCTGCGCGCAGCGCCCAGGGCGGGGGGGTTTTGTTCGCTGCAATTTCCCAGCCTCGGCGGGCAGGGCTGGAGCGGGACATGTCCATTGAGAACATTTAAACTTCGCTTCCGCGGGCTTTTAAAACTTCTTCATTCCGTAGCCTTAAAGAGCTTCCTTCATGGCAAGTAGGCTGGTTAGAAAATTATCCTAGAGTCCCAAAGCCGCCCGAGAGAGAGCACGGTGGCGGTATCGAACAATGTTTGCTTGCCAGCGCGTTTTAGGAAAACGGAGAGGGTTGTACCTTTTTGAAATCATCAAAGGAAACAAGCCCCCCGAGAGGCCCCCGAGTTTTCCCGCTCTGCCCAGGCGACACTTTATACCGCGTTCGGGACCCTGTTTTACACCTCCCAGCTAGTCCCTGCCTGCCCA
>NW_006295054.1:1874627-1879231 GCF_000327345.1 Myotis davidii
ACCCAGCTCTCTCTAGCTCTTGTAATTGCCTCCCGCCTCCAAAAAATAATGGAAAAGAAATTGCAGTGGGGTCTGGAGGTGATTGGAGGTTTTACCTTTGAGTTGAGGCTGAGTTCACAAAGAAAGGAAAATGTGTCTCCGATGTGTTTGCTCCGGATGTGCCCACTGGCGCTAGTGGTCCCACGGAAGCTGTGAGTAACCTTCCCCAGGTTCTCTCAGTAGGATGCGAATTTTCATTGGAGACTTTCATGAGTTTTAAGTTAATTAGTCTCATTTAATCACCGAATCTGAATGAAATGTAATTTGATGATTCACTGGATAAATATTTAGGAACTGGAATATTAATCATCACATTCTCTTAACCACTTGAGTATTTACCACTTGGCATAGAAGCCATTTAAAGTTTTGCTAAACCTATTGATAATTTCAATTTCTCCTTCCCAGACACTTCCATTCCTCCTTATCCCCCACCCCCTTTATTTTTCTCCAGTTCACCCCCATAGCAGTTTTCTCAAAAGAAAGTTTTGGGGAGTTTGTTCCTTTTTATCAAAAGATATTTAAATTTAGACTAGAGACCATGCCCGAATCTCCAAAAGGAAGTGGAGAATTGAAGCAATTATCTAGATAATTCAAGCAAAACCTCCCACAACAGATTTAACATAATTATTTGGGAATTTTAAGGGGGAATGGAGTTGTTTTGAGTTGAAGAACTTGGATAATTGCTCCAATATTTCACTCAATGTGTTGACTACAATGCAGATATATAGAGATGATTAAAAACCATCTTTCAGTAGGGAAGATTGCTGAAATATTTATGATGTTAGCTTCGTATTTCTGTTTGAAATGCTAGTGCAATGGCTAGTAGTATTTGTGTAAAATGCTTATGGCTGAGTTGCCAAATGCATAACCATGCAACTTTTTCACCTTAATGTATGACTTTCTTTCTAGAACATGCAAACTTGTCATCCTTTGTTACCTTGGTAGGGTTGGAATAGAATCTAGTTTTCATATGTAAAATAACCATTTCCTCTTTGAGCCCTTGGATTAAAAAGATCGTTATTGCCCCTTTCTGAAAACTCTGAGCCATCATTCCTATTTATGCTTGAACTGAATGTGTCCCAACAGTTCAGTGGAGCAGCACATGCAGAAAATGTAACTCTAGAGTCAGGGTCAGTTTCTTGCAGACATCCTTGCCACAACAACGTGTTTGTTTTTTCTCTCCACAATTAGGAGCCAACTGGTGAGCCCTCTCCTAAGAGACCCAGGGGAAGACCCAAAGGCAGCAAAAACAAGAGTCCCTCCAAAGCAGCTCAGAAGGTGAGATTTCTCAAGTCAAGTCTTCCCAACTTCCTCAACTCCCACAGGAACCTCCCTGGGATTTTCCCACCCTAGACCCACACTTAAGGGTTTGTCTTCACTGGTTAACCCAAGACTCATTTCCAACCCTTGATATAAATGAGATTTCTAAGCAAATGCTTAGCATAAAAAGTTCATGAAGAGGCTTCAGTGTTGTTTGTAAACAATCACCAAATAATAGGAAACTTAAACTGGGCTTGGGAGGGTGAGGAGGGGGAGTGGTGAGTGACAAGTTTAAGATTTGGGCCAGTTGTGAAATAGTTAAATACAAATCAAAGCTATAGATTTTGTAATTTTCTTTAAAAATAATAAAGATTAATTTACTTTGTGCTTATTTACAAGACTACTGAAAAACCAAATTCCCCTATTAAAGTTAAGTACTTTATCAAATAGATAATAATTAGGAGTAAATCCAATTAGGAAATACTGGAAAAAATTATGACTTTTACAGCTTTAAATTTGATGATAAAGTGTACTGTTTGCTTACAATTAGCTTGCAATATATTATAATCTCTCAAAAAGCCTTTCCATCAGGTGATATAGAAATGCACTAAATGAAACAATGAGAAGTTTTTTAAACAAATATTTGACTCTGTATTATTTTGGGCAGGATCGCATCCAGTCAAGTATAATTTCCCGTGTTATTCTTTATAAACTTTAGATTGTAGTGTAAAATAACTTATGTTGCTTTTATTTGAGCTAGAAAAGAGGAAATATCTCAGGGTCAATGCATATATAGAGGGTAACTATACAATTTACATGTTTTAGCCTTATAAGTAAATCTGAAAAAAAGATTCTGTATTTTATCTATAGGTTTGTATACTAGTTAAAAACAAAGGTTCAAAATTCAGGAGTACATTTGAGTATACCATGTACAGTATTTATTAGAAAGGACTATGTGCTCATCTTTTGGGGATTAATGTTTTATGTGGTTTTCTCTGATTATGGGCACTTACCATATTATATGTGATGGTTTTCATGTAAACTGTCATAGCAACCAGTGATACATATAAAGTTATTTAGGGTATAGCTATGATTTTTTGTCTGTTTTATTTTAATAGTCTTAAACAGAGTTGAAGGAGCAGGTTTCTAATATATTTAAATCTAACAGCTTCTCAGAATGAAGATTGGTGACTCACATTTAATTAACAAACTTTAAAGTAGCTCTAAATTACCTTCTCATTTAAAAGCGACAATACATAATCGTGTATTCCTGACCTAAATACTTTCAGTTACATTTGATTTGATTTATTAAGTTAACTAAAAAAGGCTCATTTAACAGTTTTTTTTTAAATGTAGCACAGTGTGGGATTTACCTAACTTAATTTCACTTTAATGAGATGGCAAAGGGATATCTTGGTAGATAGCTAACATACATTTAGACTATGATGTACTTGCTCTAAAAGATGGATCATTATAACATCTCCCAGAAAGAAATCTGTAAATCTCATCATAAATTATTTAAAATTTAATACAAAAGAAGAAAAAGGAATTACCTTTCAGATTTCATTGTATTACATGTTTTCCAATGTAAAGAGATGCTTCTATCACCTTTCATTTTGAACAGTTTACCACTGACTAACAAAATCTTCATTGACAAGGAGAGCTGAGATTTGTGCCTAATTTACCACCTAAAACCAAATAACAAAAAAGTTGATCTCTTCCCAAGTAAGGTATGATTTCTTTGTAGTTACTTTTATAATAGGCATTTACAGTGACCCTAATTAGGCCACTCATCTCTCTGCTAGTTCTGTATGCATACATATTACAACTTCTAAAACAAAAGTAAACTTGCTTTTTCCCAAAGAAATGCTACCCTGAAATCTTTTATTCTTCCAGACAAAATTATTTCACACAACTGTTAAAGTCCCCCTTCTAATAAAAGTGAATAAATATATTTGCCAATAACACGACTGTTAAATTTCTTCAGTTTATAAATTACGCTTCATTTGGAGAAGATAATACTTTGCAAAACAATGAATGACATTGATGAATTGTTCATGGCATGTGTAAACTTAAGGTATTTTCACTTTCAAATTAGTATTTATCAAGTTTGCTGCTACCCTATATAAACATAATTATCAAACATATATTGTATTCTAACAAAACATATGTTTATAAGTATTTTGAAAAGGACTCTTTTTAAAGAAATAGTTATATTGTTAATAACATGTAAGATAAACATATCCTGCTAGACTGACCAGAGTGGATATGAGCAATCTTCTATGATTAATAAATTGGGTATTCTCCTGAACACTGTGACTCATCAAAATGAAAACAGTATTATAAAAACTGGTAAGTATATAAGAGAATAGATTCTAAAACTAGAGGAACTACAGTGAACATTAGAATCCGATGATGTGTGTTTAAACTTTCTTGCTGCTTGGAGTTTCTTTACTTAAAAAGTTTATGTTTGGGCTCAGTAATTGGCCTTGGGGCATTTGAAAACAAAACTGCTCATTGGAAAATTAGCAGTGTGAAACTTGACAATGCATGCAGAGCGTGGCAGGACCGAGTGCTTGACTGCTAAATTAGCTATCACTTTAATTTCAGGCCATAGTCAATATAAAATTGATCTGTGTAATATAAAACAAACATTTCTAAAAACACAATTTGTTATGCTTGGAACTTTTGGGAGAGAAGATAATTCTTCTTACATTTGCTTTTATTTCATTATGACAAATTTCCATAGATGACCATTATGTAGCAATTCTAGTCCTTAGAATTTCAGTCTGAGTGCTCAAAATTTGTCCCTGAACCAGTTTCATATTGTTATCTTAATAAAAAAAACTGGGAGCTAATGTTTTTCTGAATACTTTATTCATGTGTGTGTGTATGTCTCTGTGTGTGTGTGTGTTGGTGTGTGTCTTGACCCCTTTATTTATGTTTTAGTTTGAAATATACCTGTAACCAGTTGCCTCTTCATTTCCTTTTTGTTTTGTTGAGTTTTCCTCTCATGTTTGTGCTGGATGGAAATACTTTGTATTTTCACATTACCCATGTTTGGGGAAAAGCAAGATATCCTCTCCGAATGTTTGGTTTAGGGTTTTTGTTGTGGCTCTTTAATCATGAGAGAATACTAGAGGGGTTGTCATTAATTCTCTAGTGTTTAAGGTCATCACAAGTCAAATTCATCTCCAAGTCTCAAGCCAATTCTCATTTATGTACTTGTGGGGGGGAAATTTTAGATTAAATTAATTTTTTTTTATTGATTAAGGTATTACATGTGTGTCCTTCCCCCCCACCCC
>NW_006295054.1:1879530-1883573 GCF_000327345.1 Myotis davidii
TGTTTTCTTGGGATATATTCCTAGAAGTGGGATTACTGGGTCAAATGGGAGTTCCATTTTTAGTTTTTTGAGGAAACTCCATACTGTTCTCCACAGTGGCTGCACCAATCTCCATTCCCACCAGCAGTGCACGAGTGCTACTTTTTCTCCGCATCCAGATTAAATTAAATTTTAATAGAAGGAAATTGGATACAAATAAAGATCTCATTTGTCAGGTAGCCCTCTTCATAATGTCATAGATTTTCTTGAGTTGCATTTTGACCAGACCTAGAGAGCAAAGTGTGGAATAAAAATATCTGGGTAAAGGATGTATGATTCAAATAATGTGTTCAGATTAAGATTTAATATATTTTCTATTTACCTGATGTTAATTGGGTACCAAAAAGATAGATTTGTTCTCCTTCTAATCACATTCCCAGAAGTGTGCTTTAGTTTTGATAAATGCTTACTAATGCCAATCAGAGATATTTATATTAGGGTGAGAGACTGTGAGTTTTACTTGTCATTTTAGATAAATGTCAGAGCATAATGCTGGGTGAGGACAAGATTTTTTTCCCAATACAGTAGGCTCAAGTAGAGAGAGTAACCAAAGGCATCATTATAGGTAAGTTGGAGAAAGATGGTTTGGGAAGTTGTTATAGAATTCCAGCCTATAGTTTCTATGTTACCAGTATGATTTAGTTTGATTCCTCTGTGTTTTAGTGGGGAGGTAATTCCCACTGGGATCCAGGACCCTAATATGCAAATGAATCCAGGCAGGTAGAATTATAAAAAGCCTAGTTATTGTCTCCATCATCATGATATTTTAAGCTGACTTACCTAAACAATTGACTCATGTTTTTCACTTCACTTTTCCAGGGAGGACCAAGCCTTACTGCATCAGTAAATTTTCTCTGGCAATGCCTTTGAGTCATTATAGATTATTATCCAAATATGGGAGAGTCAAGTACATCTGAATTATTTCATGAAGTAATGTTATTTCAGGGGAGTCATAATTCTCATTCTCTGCAAGCTATCATTCTTCTCAACTTTTTTCATCAATAGCTCCTCACTACTTTGACCTACCAACAACCGTGGCTTGTTTTTATCTCCCAAGTCCCAGCGGATCATTTTGCTAAGGAGGTACAACATACCAGATTGGTATTCTATTGCATTTCAGTTCTGCCCTGAGAATAGATGGATGCTAGAGAGCATTTTATGTCAGTTAAGTCATTCAAACTTATCTTGTTAGTTGACTTTCTGCAGTTTCCAGAGCTCACCTTGGGACCACATAACTTGGCACAATGGTGGAACAACAAATTTCACTCTTCTAGACTCTGAAGTTTTTACTTAACATTTTTGTTCTGCCAACCAGGAGGAGAAGGTGAATGAGAACTTGTATTTTAGGCTATGGTTTTATTCGATGTTGCTTCAATATACTGAACAGTTTTGAATGACACCTCCTAATGCGTTTATGGAGGAGTAGTGCAGTCATTTTCTTTTCTCCAGGATAAAGGAAGGGGCAGTTTGCTCTGAAGGTAACCCCTATGAACTCCTGCATCATTGATACTGATTTTTCTGTTTACAAAAGAGGCGGAGGGACAGTATAAAGGAAGAGAATCTTAAACTTCGGAGATAATTCCTCTGGTCATTTTGGCCTTGGTTTAATTTAGTGTTTGCATAGGTGAAGACAGGTGTGTGTAAATAATGATATGAGAGTTGACCGTGAGGGCTTCCTTGGTTAAAATGAGCACAAACTCCAGTGGAGGATAGAATGTACTTATAGTTCCTATTGGAAAATACGGAGTGATGACAAACTTGCAATATCTTTTTAAGACCAAAAATGGTTGCACTTAAATTTTGGA
The DNA here is from genome assembly GCF_000327345.1 of Myotis davidii. NCBI lineage: Eukaryota > Metazoa > Chordata > Mammalia > Chiroptera > Vespertilionidae > Myotis > Myotis davidii. Next base: position 1,881,375 of record NW_006295054.1, read on the forward strand.
AACCCATAGAATTGGATTATCAAAAATGTAAAATGAGAGTTACTCAGCGCTTAGCCTGAGTGATCAGTCCAGGTGATTTTAATGCCGTTGTACGTTGATTTGCACTGTTTATATTTGTAAAGGAACCACTGAAAGAAACAAAATGTAACTTTCTAAACTTCAGATAGTTGGTTCCATATGCTCTTAGGTCTGCAGGTCTTAGTCTAAACTTTCCTACCTATCTTCTTTCTTTCTTTCTATCTATCTATCTATCTATCTATCTATCTATCTATCTATCTATCATCTATAATCTATACCTATATACATGCATAGAGATACATGAAAACCAAACAAGGTGCTACTATGCCTAAATATTTTTCTAGCTCTTTTTTGTTGTTCAGATGCAATGATTGATTAAAGAAGGGAGAGTTCAGCCCTAACCGGTTTGGCTCAGTGGATAGGGCATCGACCTGCGGACTCAAGGGTCCCAGGTTCGATTCCAGTCAAAGGCATGTACCTTGGTTTCGGGCACATCCCCAGTGGGGAGGGCGCAGGAGGCAGCTGATCAATGTTTCTCTCTCATCGATGTTTCTAACTCTATCCCTCTCCTTCCCTCTTTGTAAAAAATCAATAAAAAAAAGAAGGGAGAGTTCTGGCTTTCATGCATTATCACAGTACATATAAAATGTGATAAGAGCATTTAGATTAGCAAAAATTCATAGCTATCTAAATTTGATCCAGAAGTCAGAACTGGATAATTCTCTTGGCTCCCAATTTCAGCTCCTGTCTATGTCTTTATAGGAAACTTGGAAATGTTATACTTTTAACTACTCACTTGTTTCTCACCCTAGAAGGCTTTGATTTTTTTAAATCCTCCCATGGCTATTTTACTTCATATGGGAACATCTCCCAAAGTAACAGACCCCTGATTGCCTAGAAATCAGATTGGGTCTCAGTTCCACTACGTACAAATGTGGGCAGACGGCTTAACCTCCCATTTGTGAATCGGGGAGGAAGATGATGCTCAGAAAACCACTATGGAAACTTACAGAACTGGGAGGTACTTTTTTTAAGGGTAACAGTTTAGGATGTGGAGGGCAGAAGAAATTACATTCGCGTACCTTCTAAATGCTGTCAGGGTTGTCAGGCACTTTACAACATATATTAGCTCCTTTCATCCTCTGCTGTAGGCATTTGGTCTTCATTTCACAAATGAGAAACTGACACATCTAGTGTTAAACTCTAGCAAATGGTAGTGCCTGGGTTTGAATTCAAATCTCCTCCTAAAGCTTGTGATCTTTCCTGTATTACATGCAACTTGTCAAATATTTTGTAAGATATTTGCCAGAAGACTGTTATCTTCGGTAACCTGAAATGCAGGTTGGAAGTTAGGTTTTGAGAAACCTTTGGATGGCAGCTCTTTACAAACTTATAAAGGGCTGCAGATGTGTGCCACAGAACGCTGTCCCCCAAATAAACCACAGGGCTATGCTTTTGGAGCTCGTAAGACAACCCAGAAGTTTCCTTAACTTGTTAAAGATGAAATGCTTTTTTAAAGTTTTACCCACAAGTCCTACCAAGCTGTAGAATTCTGATAGCAAGAGGGAAACAAGACACACACATGACATAAACAGTAGTGCTTCTTTCGCTCAATTATTCTTCAATAAATACATAGTGAGCATGTCTTGTGCGGCAGGCAAAGCACTGGTTCAAATTCAAGACTTACACTTGCTAGATGCATTTCCTTAATTATTTTTTAAGTGCATTTAAAAAGCTTGGAGTATCAGAACTCCTTAGAAATTACATTTCCCATTTAGCATTTCTCCCAGCTCTCATGAACTTTCTTCTGAGTATATTATAAAATTAAAGATACAGGTCTGAATCTAAACTTTTTAAACAAACCAATATGAATGAAGACAAGCAGTAACACTTTTAACAAGATATGATATGATAGTTGCAAATCTTAGTATAACAATGCCGGTCATGGTCTGAAATGTCAGTTCTTACAAATGTAGAATTTCTGCTTCCCCTCCCAGATAAGCAGGAAACATTTAGAATGAGTTGTCTCAATTATATGTGGGTTTGCAGTATAGAACCCAATTCCACTCTGGCAAAGGAAAACCAAATATACTCCTCCACGCTATACACATGTTGACATGTTAAAAACAAAACAAGATCCCAGAATGTTTTGTTTGTCTTCTATAGAAAAATAATATCTTG
>NW_006295054.1:1883649-1900959 GCF_000327345.1 Myotis davidii
GCGGTGCAGTTAAAGCCTGTGTTTTGCACTGTGTAAAAACCCTGGATCTACGCTGGTTTACAAACTAAAATCCTAACTTGTTTTGCAGCCTCTGTGAGGTTTGATCAGAATGATTAAATAATGTGGTTTTTAAGGAACAATGAAAACCTCCCAGATCGAGGCCGCACAGCACAGCTAATGTGTTTCTTCTAGATGGAGTCTCAGAAGAGGGTTTCGGTTTACATGTAACTCTGTCCCGAAGACCATGCAGCAAGTTTGCTTTATACAAGTCCAAGTGACAGTTGTGATATTTTTTGCCCTTTGGAAAATGGTGCGGATTTTGTTTTTGAATAGGCTTTCCGTAGTTGAGATGCTCATTTTAAAATCATCTGATTTGCAGGGCTTTCTCTCTCAGAGAGTTGCTTTCTCTGACTTTTGAAATGCAGTGAAACCCTTTTAGAAAACAACCTTCTCTTCCACAGAGTTTAGTTAGATGCATCCGGACCACATCATGGCCCCTGAAACGTAACAACTGTGCAGAGAAAGCCTGGTGTGCTAGCCTTTAAGGCAGTGAGTGGTTCTCAACCTTCTGGCCCTTTAAATACAGTTCCTCAGGTTGTGACCCAACCATAAAATTATTTTCGTTGCTACTTCATAACTGTAATGTTGTTATTGTTATGAGTCGTAATGTAAATATCTGATATGCAGGATGGTCGTAGGCGACCCCTGTGAAAGGGTCGTTCGACTGCCAAAGGGGTCGCGACCCACAGGTTGAGAACCGCTGCTTTAAGGTCAATAGCCCCCTCCCCTCAACTCCACCTCTCATCGCCAAGCCCACTAGGAAGGATTTCTATCGTCCATGTCTGTGTAATTTACTATTGGGTAAGTTATGCTCCCAAATACCAAATCAGACGCTGCTTCTGTATTAGACAATTTTGTACTTGTGTAACTCACTATGTACCAGCCAAAGGGTTTCTTAAAAGCTTCATTCTAAAGGCGACAGGTGGGTGTAATGGAATATTTCCATTGACCGAACCTTCTGTGAGATTGGACTAACCTGAAGGAAAACTTTCCCTTTAAGAGTTCCATCTCCTTAGGAGGGAAGGAACATTTCTCACGCACCTCATTTAGGGCAGGCACTTCACTCCTCACAGGAGGCATTATCTCCATTTCACGTATGAAACCAAATGGGGGTTTTCAGGGACCTGCCCAAAGTCCTAAAGCTAAAATGTCAGAGCAGGGGTTTGAGTCCAAAATTTCCAAAGAGGAGTCTGTGTTTCGGTTAAGATACTGCCCCCTCTCTCTGAGAGAACACCCAGAAAGAGGGTGTGGTTCACTGGGCACTCCAGGCTCTCACTTATCTCATTCCTGCCCGTATGACTGAAGTTAAGACAACACCACTAACCCCTGACCATAAGCGATTCCTCCGTGGAGCGACTGGGAAGTAGGAAATGGTGATTCAGAGTGCCCAGTCCCAGGGTTATAGACAAAGGCTCCGCCAGGTTTCCTTCTGTTCTGGGAAATTAGCTGAATCTGTGATGACTTTAGTTAATTAAATTATCTCCTTGTGGTAGCAAATGCCTGTGGGAAGGTTGAAGCCCTGCTGGGAGGTAGGAGCCCAGTCCTTGGAGCCCAACAGAACTGGGTTCAAATCCCAGATCTGCCATTTACCAGCTTTGTGTGTGTGCCCTTGAGTTGTTTACCTCCCCTATCTAAAACTTAGTTGCTCATCTGCAAAATAAGAGAAAAAGTAATACCTACCTTGTAAGATTCTTGTAAGGATTAAAATAACATGTGAATGAATGCCGAAACGGTTTGGCTCAGTGGATAGAGCGTCGGCCTGCGGACTGCAAGGTCCCAGGTTCAATTCCGGTCACTTAGCCCTTTGGCTGGGGTATTTTAAATGCTAAATCATTGTGAACTAGCATTATAATTATACAGAGTTTGGGTTAATGCATGGGACCTGTTGGATACTAATGACAGGCCAGGGAGTTATTTAGTGAGAAATCTTGTGGCTTATTTTGTATCTATCTATCTATCTATCTATCTGTCATCTATCATCTATCTATCATCTGTGTCAATCTATTTTTACCAGGCAAATTGAAACGAGAAAGAGGAGATTCTCATTTGGCAGTGTAGACAGTGATAACAGGTACTTTTAGTATCATTGTATTAAGTATCTACTGGCTGCTACCCCAGGTAACAAAAGTAAAATGCAAAACAAGTTATTCTAGCTCAGGTTACCTACATTTTTGTGTTCAGATAGCCTTGGGATGATTCTCATACACAGAAGTATGTACTAAGTGTTCTTTATCCTGTTTTTATAGAAGGTGTATGTGATTTGTGTGTATGTGTGATGTGTGTGTGTGATGTGTGTGTGTTGGTGCATATTACTTAGCATCGTTTGCCATTTTTAGAAATTGACAGCTTTCAAATCAAACAATTCCTGGATCCTTTATACTTAGCAGTCTTTTATTTTTCCCAGCTCATTTCTCTTGTGATGCATCCTTTCTAATAAAAGAGTAATATGCAAATTGACCATCTAGGAAAAATTAGAAAATTTAAAATTTTGACTCGAAGGGAAAAAATAACCATGATATCAGAAAATATTTATGAAGTAAAGCAATAAAACAAACTCTGAAAATAGAAAATATATTAATGCCATATCTGTGTTGAGTGGAGAGTTAATGTACATATTTATTATTATTTTAATATCCATAGTTTTCAATTCTAATATCCATAGTTTCCAAATACTGATACTTTCTTCCAGTTATTTTTCCCTCTGCTATAAGTGAACTGATTGACAGGTGATTGTTTTTTGGCAAGGAATAGGAAATTAACTCTAGAAATATGCAAATGTTTTTTAAAAATCAGAATCCTATGTCTTATTTATGTTTAGACTTGTTTTTGACTAGCAATGTAGAAGTGCCTTGTAAATTATAAAGCAATACACTAATATTAAATTTTGTGACTTTAGTGACATGGAAAGGAAATCATCGCTTAAGAAACATTAATTTTCTAAAATACTTTATGTATTGTGGATATGTGCGAGTCATTTTTTATTATGGCTGGAAATAAAAGAAAATCACTCCAGGGGAGTCTTTTGTGTTCAGGGTTGTATCTGTTGACATCATATAATGAAGGGGGAAAAAAAAGAATCAAAAAGGGAGAAGATGAACCTAAAAAAAGAAAGAGATGGTTAAAACAGTTCTTAAAATCACCTCTGCAAGTCGGACATGCACACTTCACACGTGTGCCTTGGTGAGCCCCGGTGCATGGTGTTAGGTAGGAAACCATTTGACTTCCTTTTTCATTTTGCAGAAAGCAGAAGCCACTGGAGAAAAACGGCCACGAGGCCGACCTAGGAAATGGGTGAGTAATAAGAAACAATTTCTACTTTTGTCTTCTAATGAAAAGTTTCTGTTTATTTAAATGAAGGTTACTTTTACTTTTTCAGTGTCATGCATGTCTAGCTTCAGGTGCCACGAATCTTTGAAAGGGTTAAGGCGAGCGAAAGATTATCACCACTCTCACCACTCCTCACCATTAGGCTCCAGGAGCTGACTCAGAACACTTTTTCCCCCCCCTGGGAGTGACTCCTTTTTCTATCTCTTATCAACATGAAAAGAGTCTCCCCTCTTCCTTCAAGTCGGTAACAATGAGATGACTTGTTCAGTGGGTTGCGTAACTAAGGTTAAAGGGTATTATGAAACTTCAGAAGTGGATTACAAATGGTGATAAAGTTCAGATGAAATGTGCTTGAGATAACTTTTTAACGTTTTCTTTCTCTTTTGTTTCCTTTGTGGCTTTGCTCTAGACACATCTCATTTTCTAGGTGGCTTGTGCGTGTTTTTTCCATGTTGGCTTTGTTAGAAAGCCAAGTTTTAATTTCCAGTTTTTCTTGCTTCCCTTAGTCATTCTTCCATCCCGATGTTATCCACAGTGGCTTCCATGCGTGTGCTCTTGACCCTGTAGGCGCACACATCTATGTGAGGCCCGACACTGGGTGATCACGAAAGAGCTTCGCTCATTTTACCACTTGAACCTCCTCCCGTTTGCTGCTATGCTGCCGTGTTCCTCTGTCTTTCCCGTGGACAGAAGAGAAAAGTCTTAAAAATGAATAAAACCGTTTCTCAAGAAAGAGAAAGGCATCCCCTCTACATGGTATTGTCACTGATGGGGTCTTCGCCTTTCCTTTTCTCTGTTCCTTGGCTTGTGCTTCACAGTGTTTCTCTGCTGCTGTGCTGGATTCTGTTTTCCTGTTAGTTTTGCCATTTCTTCCTCTAAAGTTCTGCGTCACGTTCTATTTATACCTGGGTATTGCTTTTCACTTAACTTATTCATCTTGTATTTTTTTTTTCCCCTCTGCTCAACATGTGTTGGGATTAGATTTCTTAGAACAAGGAAATGGGGTTGATCTTTAGATTAAACACATCTCAGTGTTGCAGCGTAACCTTAAAGTAAGAGCATTTCATTCAAACTCCTGGTCAATAAATGAATTCTCGCCAAACCCATCCACCAGGTGGTGATCATCTAGTGTTCGATTACCTTGAATGTTAGTGAACTCACCACCTCTTAAGGCTGCTTTTTCTTTCCTGGGAAGCTCAGAACATTAGAGAATTCTTCCATCTGACTCCCTCTAGCTCAGTGGTTCTCAACCTTCCTAATGCTGCGACCCTTTAATATAGTTCATGTTGTGGTGACCCCCAATTTCATTGTTACAAATTGAACATAATTAAAGCATAGTGACTAATCACAAAAACAATATGTAATTATATATGTGTTTTCTGATGGTCTTAGGCGACGCCCCTGTGAAAGGGTCGTTCGACCCCAAAGGGGTCGCGACCCACAGGTTGAGAACCACTGCCTAGCTTCTGCTAATTGTCCCTAGGCCTCTCTTCTGGGAATACACAGAGTAATTGTTTTCATTTTCACTCATGATAGCCCTTCCAATATTTGAAGACAATGTACATACACCCTTTTTCTCTTTTCTGGTTTGAATATCTCCAGTCCTTTCATTTACCCCCCCCCCCATAAATGAACATTCTTGTTACTCTCTTCTAAGTATGTTTGATTTTTAATCTTTCGAAATATACCACCCAGAATTAAGTGTCCGGGCTCTACAACCATTGGTTTACCACCTCTCTTGTACATAGAATTCTAGCTACCTATTATACCTTAATCAACCACCCCCAAACTTAATAATGTAAAAAGAAAAGCCATTTTATTATGCTCATGAGTTCTCTGGGTCAGGAGTATGGGCTGGGCACAGCAGAGAGGCTTGTCTCTGCTGCATGATGTCTCAGGCCTCAGCTGGGAGGGCTCGAGCAGCAGGGGTGATGCCAGTGCTTGGAGCCTGGCATCTGGAGGCTTCCTCCCTCACAGTCTGGTGCTTTCATGGGATTTGCTGAAAGTCTGGGTGCAATTGAGAATGACTGGAGCACCCACACGTGCCCTACCAGCCTTCTGACATGCACCGAGGCCTGGTGGAGGGAGTGTTCTGACCAGTCAGGAGGAAGCTGCAAAGCCTTTTTTGACTGACTCAGACGTCAAAAAGTGCTACTGGCATTCTACCCTCATGAGTGCTCTGTTAACTAAGGTGGTATTGGCATGCATATTGAATATAGATCTGCCATTTTCAAGCATCAGAACTTTGAAAGGATATCCTATCCCACTGAACTAATCAATAAGACAGACCTGTATAAACTTCCTAATAGGCAACATAATAGAAAATAGGCTCTTTGAAGTCATGAGATTAATGCAGTGAAATAAATTATAAGCAAACACAATGGAAGTTGGCCAGCACAACAGCTGTCAAGCCCCTCCAGCTTTATTGATATATAATTGATATGTAGCATTGTATAAGTTTAGGGAATACAACATAGTGATCAGATACATTTTATACATATTGCCAAATGATTAGCACAGTAACATTAGTTAATACCTCCATCACCTCACATAATTACCATTTCTCTTTTTGTGGTGGGAACATTTAAGTGCATAAAACAGTATTATTGACTTTAATCACCATGCTAGATCCCCAGAACTTATTCTATAACTAATTTATACCTTTTGACCAAATCTTCTCATTTGCCCCACCTACCAGCCCTTGGCAACCACTGTGCTACTCTCTGTTTCTAGAAGTTTAGCTTTTCTAGATTCCACATATAAATTATATCATACCATATTTGTCTTCCTCTGTGTGACTTATTTCACTTAGCACAATGCCCTTCAGCTCTACGCACCAAAATGGCAGGATTTCCTTCTTTCTTGTGGCTAAGATAGTTAGATGATAGATAGATATATAGATAGATATAGATATAGATATAGATATAGATATAGATATAGATGTATACACCCCACATATCCCACAGCTCCTTTATGCATTCATCCATAGATGGACACTTAGGCTGTTTCCATATCTTGCCTCTTAACTGGTCTTTCTACCTTTCATCTCCCCTACCTATGGGCTATCCTATACTGTTTTCCCATTGATCTCCATAGGTTACAGTCATGTCACTGCTCTTCTCAGAATCTTTCTGTGGTTCCATAGCTGCCCACTGAGTTAATGACAGCCTGCCTTGGCACTTTGAGATCTCTACAGTTTACCCCTCCTATCTTTACAGCTTTATTTCCTACTACTCATCTCCACACAACTGATGTTTCAGCCAAGCTGGAATAAAATATGGATTTATTAAATGAATTCTTGCTCATTTGGGGGAGATCTGGATTGCAGGCAGCTGACCTTCTGCTGGATAAGAAGCCCATGTGAGGCATCCACCACAGAAACTCTTGCCTTTCTGAGAATCATTGGGTCGTCCTCATTGATTCTCATGGTTTCTCATTTTTTCTGGCTGTCAGAATGGAAAATGTTATGTAGGGAATTTTTATATGCCCCTGACTTGTTCCCCAAAGAAGAGGTGTTCTACTCAGAAGAGGAAATAAAAGGAAATGGTGTATTTTTTCTAGACAGCGTGTTTCCTCTTTGCTTGTATATATTCTGTTGGGTTGAGTATGCAGCCAATCAGAGCAATGCATCCAGTTTAATGACATTCTTCACTGGAAAGCTTGTACCAAGGAAATAAATTATTGCATTTTCCATAGGAAATGGGTTTGTACTTCATAGTAAGTTCAATGCTTTCCAACAATGTCATTCACTGATTTCCTTGTATTAGAGATATATTTTTCAATTGACTGGATTTACTAAGTACATGGTCCAAAAGCCAAGTTGCTCCCCTGTTTTCTTTTGGGTGGTTTGTTTTGTTTTAAAGTTCTTTTGCTTTAAAAAAGATGTCTTGTAAATCTTATAGTGTGGTGTAACAGGCCTGGAAAAACATGCCTACAGTGTAACCCTCTCATCTGATGTGATTGGGATCTGTATTTGGTAGGTTATTCAAAGGTTGATTAACCAAAAGTGTGTACTAGTAGATGTAGGAGAGAAAGTTGTGTGAAGGAAGGAGAGAGAAGTACAACCTAACTTTTCTCCTGCTCTTAATTGTTGGGAACTCAGGATCTGGATTCAGATGGCTTGGGTTCAAATTCTAGACTATCACTTGACTAGTTAGAATCTTGAGCAAATTACATGCCCTTTTAAAGGTCCAGTTTCCTCATCCTTAAAAAAAGTGGTAAGAGCAGTGCATTTCTCAGAGTTGTTTAGAGGATTAGATAAGATATGCTTGCAAAAGAAAAAAAAAAGGCTTAATAACAGGCAAGGCACATGCCAAGTGCTCAATAAATGTTAGAAATTATGCTTACTTTTACCATACACTTTTATGTAGATATCACTCCAAGCCTAAATTCTAATTACTTGTAGCTACCAGTAGTTACACATGGAGTAAAGTAATAATAGCTGTGCATCAAATTAACCAAGTGCCTTGGTGGTATCATATGTCTTCAATACATGCTGAACATCATCAAGTTTAAGAATTGCTACTAATACTAAAGTACATGGTAAGTCTATTTACAGTTAAGGGGAACATTTTAAATTATGGTATATAAGCCTTCTAATTATAGAGCTTTGGTGTCTTGTGTTGTTGATCAATTTAAAAAGTAGTATCCCTGCTGTTTGCCTCACAATGCGAGATGTTCTGGTTTCTCACAACCTGTATTGAGTTCCGTTAGTCCTCTTGCCAATTGAATCTATGCATTTAGTATTTGCATTTCTCAATGTTTGCCTAGGAAAGGATCTCCTCACCTATCTGAGTTAGTGATGGAAATATTTGGAAAAAGTTTTAGACAGTGAAGCTTAAGGCTCGAGGATACAACAGAATAAATAATAAACATGTTAACCTCATATATGAAATGCTCCATCCAGATGTTGTTTATTGAAGCAACAGGTACTTTTGGGGGAAAAGAAGCAAGGACAAAATAATAAAGAATAAACCAATGAGAAAAAGATGTGTTTTGTTTTCAGAATATCTTTTTGAGAAAGGAAACTAATAACAAAAGGGAAATATTCTCCAATATGAATGAATGGTTTTTAAAGAAAAAAAATCATTCTAAATATACTGAGATTGACTTAGACATTGATCCAAGGACCAGATGCTGAAGTTTAACTTGATTGGTCACTAGGAACTTACTAACAGACCCCAGCTGTTTTCTGGGGCTGCTGATTCTTTTTATTTGCTAATGGGGTGTGTGAGCTAGTATGTCGATTTAAAAATATGCATCCTAGTTCATCTCTTTCTGGGGACAGTTGTCTTTATTAAAGAGCTTGTGATACACAGGAAAGTGATGTAATTTCATTTGTCAGTCAAACATGAGGATTCTAGATAGCGCAATAAGGGCTTTTTGTTTTTCCAAGTTTGTGGAAATCTAGAAATGTAAGTGATGATTTAAAAATCAAGTAAGGGGACTGAATAAGAATTCAAACCTACTAAACTAGACTGATTGAAACTCTGGATTTCTTCTAAAGATCCCAACCATTAATGTTTTGAGGAACCTGGAAATCTAATGTTGAAGTTAAAACCTTAGGTCTTCCTTTACATTACTTTTTTCCTCTAGATGTTTGTTACTTTAAATAAAACAACTTTTAGCCATTTGTAATTTAACACTTGCCTTGTTTAAAATGAAGTATAACTTGGATGTTTAGAAAGGAATATCCAATAATGCATACTGCAGATAATTATAACTTCTCACTGGAGTCAGAAGGAAAGAAATGACTCTCCAAACATCAAAAACTGTCTGCTAATGGAGTTTTTGAAGGCGAAGTCATTTCCCCTTAGAAATGTGTAATAATAACATGCTTTAAAAGAGGGAGATGGTTCCTCTGAAGCACATTTTGGTATATGCTCAGCAAATAAAATATACATTTTCTGATGTATATAACGTGCTCAAAATTAGTGAGTGATATTTTCTGAAATTATCTCCTCCTTTGCAATATTTTGTGATAAAATGGGATACTTTGCAGAACAGAACTCTGTGGGAGAAAAGTGACCTGTTTATTTTGCTTTTTAACAGCATACTGTAAAAGTCACTAAAATGATTATTTAAAATTGGAGGATTAAATGTGAAGACACTAATAAATCATACTCAGAAGGCAAGAATTGGATTTGATCCTTAACATTTTGTCTCGAGATTAATCTCTTTTTTGTTTGTTTAAATATTGAAGTGCTGTTCTTAATTATTCTGTTAAAAGAAGTCTTAAACAAAGAAATGGATAACCTGCCCTATTTGGTCACCCAGTGGTGTTTGGCACGGCCAATTCCTACCAGATCCTTCAAATTATAAAAACATTGGCCTTGGGGTCGACTGCTTAAGTGACCACGCCACAGTACCACCATAGCCATGTGGTCTAACTAAACTGTGATCAATGAAGAACATATTTACCCCCACGGTGGTTGAATGGCAAATTCTAGAGAGGAGGTGGTTCAGATAAATGTCCCGTTTCTCCACAAAAACATAATCAGATCGATAGAATCCAGGCCCAGAGAGTTATCTCAATTCCATTCTAATTACATGACAAGTATCATGGAATTCAATGACCATTTTATATGACAATAAGTGGGTTTAAGACTTTATACTACCATACACAGATTTACCTATGCTTACCCAAATCCGAGTATTCACGGTAAATGTTTCTAAAAGATTGTATACCATCATGTTTTATATAAATAAAGTTAATATGTTATATACTAGTGTGTGTGTATATATATATTTATTTAACTAGGCAAGATAGGTAAAACTATTACTCCATATTTAAGAGAACGCTTGTTCTTTTTTTAAGAGTGGAGTCTGCTTTGAAGTTTTTTTATTCTAAACTCATCAATATTTGACACAACCATTTTTTGGCAAAATTTCAATCCCATGGGATTTCATCAAGCCAGTCTGTACTCTGGACTGAAATAAGGACCTCTGCGTTTGAATGAGCTGAGTGCCTCTGGGCAGCCTGCTTAATGTACCCATGCTTTTTCTCCTGTTTAGGTGTCTGCCACAAATGTTCTATCAGTAACTAATGGCTATCAAGCATTTAGGGTTGTAAACCACAGACACCTTTCTTACGACAACCAGCTCTATTATCCAGGGACTAATTATTGAGTTTGTAGATGATCCAGCCTCCTGTCCCCTTCTTTGTGTTGTTTTCCCTGCTCCCACCTGCTGCCTGCCCTTTGGCCATTTCACTGTTCATTAGCGCCTCCACCAGCTGGGGGCAGGGCCAGGAGTGGGATGTCAACTCTGGTAAAAGTTTTGGGGGAAAGAGGCTGGGAGTCATGGCGAACGTAAGGTTTTCAGATTATCTGTCAATTTGATACATCCAGGCTCCCCCCAGACCCTGTCCTCTGGAGGAATTCAGTGCAGCTAGGACACCGAAATGTGACTTTCATTCATTATTTATTCATATAATAAGCATGATTTTGAAAGATAAGACATCTTTTTCAGGATGCTGTAGGAAGCAACATCCCGGTATTGATGAGTGGCTACAGAATAGGTGTGGTTTCGCAAGTCCTCACCCCCTGTTCCAACCCAGAAAAATCACACCAAGTTTACTCTTACATTAGAGCCGGGTGGTGGAAGGATAGTTGTTTAAATTCGGGCAGAGGAAGGTTGCCTTATGATGCTGAAACAGTCCTGTTTGAGTGTTAAAAGATCATATAACTAACTCTAGCTGTGTGACCCAGGGGAGCCCATGTGTATCACTTTGTGCTGTGGTTTCATTACATTAACCCTGAAAATTCACTTTGAGTGTCTCCTTGGGCTCAGTATTGTGCAAGAAGGCTCAGCATGTAAGACGGACACCGCAGATGGAGAAGAAACTGAACCCTTTTGTGTTGCTGGCTTGTTTGCTTCTCTCTTGCTCTAATTGTGAGACCCTTTATTTCTGTGATTGTCCATTTGTCTAAAGGTGTTGCTAAACTCTTCTGACAGTATTATGGATCAAGCCCTGCCGTAGGTCCTGGGGGTAGGTCCTGGAGGCGCAGAGCCAATAGGCTGCCTTTGGGGCGCTTACAGTCTTGGGATCTGACAAGGAAAATCCGATACCAGCCCATGAGATTACTGCTCTGTGCTTTGGATGTTGTGAAGCTAAATTAAATTCCATTTTTCAAGTATTTTTGAACTCCTTAGAATTTAACAGTCCCTTCATGGAAGTGATGATGTTGCTTTCCAAATATTAGCAACACTATCATTATTTGAATTTAGCTATATATAGTATAATTCATGAATTTGTTGTGCTAGGGAGCCTGAGGTTACATTCTCTCATTATCACTATACAGATTTGATTTATCGAAATTATGGCCAAATTTTTACCTGATTAAGAAAAGCTATAAAAGATAGGTATTTCAAGCAAAAGAGAGAGAGACTCATAGATAGAGACCAGACAGACAGCTCTGGTGGTGGGGGGTGGGAGGGAGGGAATGGGGGTGTTGGGGAAGCGATTGAGCAAAAAAGAAAAAAAAAGAGAGAGCCAGAAACTCATGGACATATTCAACTGCAGTGATGGCGGGGGTGGAGGTGGAAGAGGTACATGTCCGATGTTAAAGTGTCAGCTCCAAAGAGGAGGTGACTTGGAATCAGAAACATCAGGATAATTCTATTGAGCCACCACCTCAACATATGTTAATCTTATTTTTTCTCCTTGTTCATACGGCATATAATTCATGTGTATCAAATAACTTTAAAATCACTAGGTGTTAAAGCAACTAATTATATACTGCACTATTTCTGAAGAGTGCCCTTGGTATTGCAAATGAGCTCTTGGAAAGCAGAAAGCGTATCATTTCTGTTTTTCCTTGGCACCTATAGGACATAGGAGGGAATTCAGCAAAGCGAGTATGACCTCAGACTGCCTGGGTTTAGTTATCAGCTTATCAAGGCAACTTGCTTATTGTCACCAGCTCCAGTCTCCCTGTGTGTAAAACAAAGGGTAATAATAGTTTTCATTTCATAGGATTATGTTGTAAGAACTAAATGACAAGTCATCAAAAAACTTTATTCAACATGTAGCAGGCACTCCATAGATCATAGTTGTTGATGTTAGTACAGTTCCAGGCTCGTAGCAGGATTTAATAAATGTTTGGCGAATGGAATAGTATTGCAGCAGTGTGTGTAAAGTGAGGTCTTTGCATTTTTGTTTTCTGGTAGTGAACGTGGACTTGAATGGCCTTCTTTGGCTTTTATTTTTAATGGGACGATTTGTATTTTTAAAGATGCCACACAAGGGTTAAAAGCACAACCTGTGGGCATCAAAGCCGTGTTTGTAGTAATTTTGAATTCCAGCTTATGACTTTCCACTTCAGAAGTAAGCTGTGAGCCACTATCACCCAGGCCCAATACTGACTTTGAATGCCTTGCCCTATATCCGTGTTTCCATTCCCTCACTCCTGGAAATAGCATTCTGCTTTCCAAAATAGACTGCAGTGCTGCACCTTAAAGGGATTTTTGTCACAGCTTTGGCTCATCGGAGAAACAGAAGAGAGAGAGCCTTGTAGGCATAAAATAATTTTCTCAGATAGTTTCTAATTTTTTTTTTCTACAAGAACACATTTTAATTGCCTGTCTTCCATTTCCTTTACTCCTAATTTTAGTCCTAACATGGAAATAAAGAAAGGAGGAAAATCAGCTAATAACGGTTACTTCTTTGACTTCTTTCAAGGGCATCCTGAAACCCTTCGAGTGACGCAAAAAGCGGCGGGGTTCACAAGTAAGGATTCATGGAGGGGAAAATCCAATATCCGAGGTTGACGTCACTGCAGGAATAAGGACCTCACAGTCAGAATAACATAGGTAGCAATATCGCATAACTCAGAAGTTAAAACATTAACATTACCAATAAAGGAAGTGCAGACCTGCCAAGTTTCCAGACAATCCAAATATTTTCGGTCTTGAGGGAGCACCCTGTTACAGGAAGCTCCAAAGCACAGGGAGTGAGAGAATTACAGTCTGGAAGACCAGGGAGTCCTTAGATGATAGCTGATAATGTTCTATGAAGTTTGGCAGTCCTTTATCGTTTCCTGTTCCAATTGATTCTGATGTCAGAAAGGACATTTTTCAGAAGCTGATCCTGGAGTAGAATTTCCTTGTTACAGAGTCTCAGGCCTTCCATTCTCTTTCCTACTCTTCCTCTCTCATGTGGTCCAGTGGTCAGGTTCTCTAGATTCCTGTTGGGAGCTGATGAAGCTCCTGCAGGTCCGGGCCCGCTCTCGGTGGATAGATGTGCGGTGCAGTTGGACTGTATGAGCACGGCCATCTCTGTGGCTCCCTGTTCTCTTGAGAGATTGGCATGCAGCAAGCAGTGCTGTTTGTGACACTGGGCATGTGCCCCCTGAGTTTAAAAGGGTTAAAAGCACCACCTGTGGGCATCAGGTTCTGTAATAACCCATCCTGTACAACGTTACCAACAACATTTTAACTTTCTTGTGCTCATAGTATATTTTTAATTTGTTTTAGGAGCAAATAAAGTTTGGTTTTGTACAGGCTTCATCCTTCTTTCTTATCTTTGGACCATGTATTTCCTATATGTAAGGATGCAAATGACCTCATTCCTATTCCTAATTCTCCTCCTCATAACTCCTTTCAGAGCAGTGGTACAGGGTTTAATGACGTGTGGCTGGGGTGGCCATGTAGAGTGCTCCTTTCCAGGCCGTCAAACCAAAGCAGTGGTGGGCTGTGTGTTTTTATTTAGTCCTGTTCTTCCGGGGACAGCCGGCTTCTTTGGTGGACATTGACATTTATCAGTGAACCAGCCAGGCTTGTGATTTTGTGCATTGCTTTGCCTCCTGCTGAGACCATTGATGAGCTACATAAAGTCATTTAAAAATACATAGTTTTAATCTTTTGCTGTGAACTCACTAAGCTTAGTGGTTATCAATTGGGTATCTTTTTCAATAGTTAGCACTTGCAGGAACAAAACAAAATCTTTCATTGTTGAACCCTCGTAAGGGTTCCTTAGTGTTTACAGGGACTGATTCATGCCATACTGCCTTGTACCACATAGTGTCCTGCCGTGATACAGCAAGTGGACTTATGCACGTTATGGGATTAATCAGATGCTCAATGTGTAGGGCTCGTATACTGTGACAGGGCTTGGCCATACATGGTCACAGTATAAAGAATTCCCTTGTGACATTTTTTTTTTGCCAAAAAAAGAGTTTTCTGCCCAGGATCCTTATAATGTGGTATGCATTCAGCATTACTATTTATGATTCTTTTAAGATAGTTAGATGCCCCCACCCCCATTTGGGAAGCTGACATTTCATATCCATAGGAAAATACAACTTTTAAAATTTGTGTGAGAAAGTAGGTGTCATATTTTATGGTTTTATTATTTTTCGAGTATGAGAAAATATTTGGACTTACTTACTTACAGTCCTGAAATTATCTTTGGTAGGAAAAGCTGCTTATATAAAAATACCCTTAAATATCATAGAGAAGTCTCCTATGCGTCTAGAAAGGAGGTTTCATGAGTACCCTAGGTAATGGTGTGGCAGGGGGGTCTTAATACGTTCAAACTGAATTTCTCCTTATATGGCTTTCAGGCCATTTCCTCTTGTCTTAGTCTTAATGGTGACAGAGAACATCTGGTATGTCCTTCTTCAAAATAAATCTCCCTCCTTGGGGCAAAGTGTACACACTTTAGGTCCTAACAGATCTGGGTTTGAGTCTGGGCCTTGTCACTTACCAGCCTTAGGCCATTATTACCTCTCTGAGCCCAAGTTTCTTCTTTTGTAAAATGAGGCGGATAATTTCTCCCTTACAGTTTTAGCTGCTGTGTCCAGTTCGTAGGAACTACTCAAAATATGGCACCTTGTATCATTATTGCTGAAATCTGTGAGAATTTATTAAGTCAGCTTTTCCGTAATAACATTCCCAGACCTTTCTGGCTGCGTCCTGTTTTTCAAATCCACTAAAAATGGCTCTGAATGAGATTTCAGATGGCCTGGTAGATGGAACACGAGGTTTACCGTGAAAGGCTCATATGACTTGCTTTCTGACTTCATGAATTTCTTCTGTATGACTTTGGACAAGTCTCTTAACATCCTTGAGCCTGTTTGCACGTGTGTGAGATGGGGGTAATAATTATCATCCCTTCGGTGCCTTTCTTTCCGGGTTGTAGGGAGGAGACCATAAAAAAGGAATTTGTAAGTCAGGAAGCGCCATGCAATCATAAGGTGATAGCAATAAATACAATCAGCAATTAAAATGTAATACTTTACAGTGGGGTTGATGGAATTGGTCTTGCTATTTATATGACTTCTAAAACATTGGTCACCATCTTCAGCCTCACCCTGGTCCTACATGGCAGTTATGAGGCATTTGCTCTCTTTTTAAATATGTATTAACCCCCCCACACACCCCCCAGGGCTTCACCACACTTATGCCTGCATATAAGTTCTTTGGTTAATTTCTTCTCACCCCCCACATACACCCTTTTTCATCTGCTTATATGGTTGGAAGGCTGAAACTGACCACTTTCAGATGTATGACTGACACATGTTTATACAGTTCCAACATTAAAGGTATCGAGTTTGTGTGTGGAGAGTGGGTCAAAAACAGAATTGAGTGAGGTTAAGAGAGGGCCTTGTGGTCTAAGTGGGAACAAAGCGGCGAAAGAGACCGGGGAGAGGTAGGGTGAGCAAAGAGGTCTCCAGTGATGGACACTAACGGAGAGGATTGTGGGCCTGTGTTCCCCAATATAGTCACTGCCACGTTCCAAACAGAAGCATGGCATGGTCAGAACCTCTGAATGAGAAGGGAACTTTGGGACGTTGGGGATTACTTAGAGTGGAAGTGACCTCGGAGGTTGCCATGATCCCAGGCCGGAGAGGACAATGCCCGTGTCTGCACTCTAGTCGGGAAGGTCAGGCAGCCAACCGATCTGTGGGGAAGTGAGGTTGCAGCACTGGAGAAACCAGTACCAGTGGGAAAGTTGAGTGTCCTAGCCGTGTGAGCTGAACCATGGGGACTGCTCACAAATGCTAAAACTGGGCGAAGGAGGAAAAAGTACAGGGATGTAGTCATGTTTAAAAGAATCTTTATATGTGCCGTTGGGTTTAGTTTTAAATCTGTTGAATATAGTGACAGTTTGTAGAAGCAGGAAGCTTTTCCCCGTATTTGTACTGTATATTTTGTTGCCTCAATCCAGTTTGGTTTCATGTTTAATTGTGGGGCGGAAAGTACCTCAGTTTGAGTAGTGGAGAGTGGAACTTGATTAAATATCCCTGTCGTTCACTTTCTATGCTTCAGTATTCTAAAAAAAAAAGCTAGCCACAGTTATCCAACTCCCCATTTGGGATTTGTAGATGCTGCTTTCCTGGGGCCCGTTCCTCCTGTGACCTTAGCATGTCATCGGTGTTGGCCTCCTAAGTCAGTGACTCTGAGTGGGCAGAGTGGTAGTGTGATGTCATGTCTGGGGCATGAGCCTGTACCCTCACCACACATGGGTCCCACCCTTCCCGGCCTAGGCAGCTCAATACACAGTGCTTGGCCCATGGAGGGTGCTCAATAAATTTAGTTGTTTTTCCTGTCGCCCTCTCTGGATTTCAAATAGGAATATCCAAATCTGAGAGCACCGCCCTAGGATTAGGTTCCCCAATTAAAATCCGCAGTGAAAGCTGAGGCAGATGTGTGGGGAAGCATTTCCAGGCTCTCGGTGGTGTAGGAAAGATGATTGCCCTGGGTTTACAGCTAGGCTTCCGTGCTCATGAATCGTAATATCTCTTCGGGGATGAATGAGTTTAACTTAATGCAACACAGACCAACTGTGTGTAATATTGTGACGTTTGAAAGTATTCAGTATCAGAAGTAGCTGCTGGGAGTATATATTTTGAGGTACTTTGTGTTCTACCAAGGTTGTTTGGGTTTTATTGACCTTTCCCCCCAACCCTCCATCCCCCC
>NW_006295054.1:1901672-1905737 GCF_000327345.1 Myotis davidii
TCTCCATATTATCTCCAAATTCCTAGATAGGAAAAATATCAAACTATTGATAGTCTTGCACATTTATATTTTTTAAAATAAAAAGTATCTTGCCTTTTCTCTGGTGGTCTTCCTTTCTCCTTTACCTCAAATTCCAGCAAATATAGCCTCATCTTCCTTTTTAATTCAGATAATTGCAGATTCACATGCAGTTGTAAAAAATTATATTGGAAAATCTCCTGTACACTTTGCCCAATTTCCCCCCAATGGTGGCATTTTGTAAAACTATGTAGTTTTGTCTCTCAAATAGGGTACGGCGTGAACACAACCCACTCATCAGGTCCAGGTTTTCCCAGTTTTGTGTGTACCTACTTGTGTGTATATAAGTTCTGTGCAGTTCACTGCCAGTGCCGATTCATGTATCCACCACAAGAGGTATTCTCTTTGAGGACTGCAAGCTGCCTGAGAGTTTGGGCACATCCTGGGCGGACAGACATAAAGATATGTCTTCCCCTCTAGATACACAAGAGCTTTGCATGGCTGGAGGAAGGTGGGGAGTGGAAATCTGGCCCGCGGTTCCTGTCTGTGGCTGTGTGGTAACTCTCACAGTCCCTCATTAGAAGGGGCTGGCTGGCCCAGGCAAACTCATAGGTGGGCTTGGCACACAGCTAACTACTCGCCTGGAGTAACTTACGTTTTTGTACTGTGTTAAGAGCTCTGCCAATTTCAGAGGCCAGGAAGCAAAGAGTTGGCCTAGGCGTGTAACACACCTGCTTTTCCTGAGGCCACGTACAACAAGCTGATTTGAATGCCTGTTTGCCCTTCTGGAATATATTGAAACGTGTCTCCAGAGGCCTGAAGATGTGGAAAATGGCCCCCATCCCAAACCCCCAGAAATTTGTTTCACACCGATTTTAAATGCCCACAAGGACTGATATTTATTGGTGGAAAATGTCCTGTGCATTGTGCTTTGCTATCTAGCCCAGTCTCTAGAATGAACTTAAGTGGAATTCTGCTATGTTGAGACCTATAGGGACTATCCCCATTCAACAGTGCTACAATAATAACATTAGGTTCCCCAATTTTAAAAAATTTGCAATTCTCTCTCTCTCTCTCTCTCTCTCTCTCTCTCTCTCTCTCTCTCTCTCTCTCTCACACACACACACACACACACACACACACACTCCCACACACACTCCCCAAAGCTGTGCTGAGGTGCAAACACTTGGCAGATGGCCAAGCTGCCTCACCAGCTAGGTATCTTAATCCTGTCTGAGAAAAACTGGATTGGCAAATAGGTCAAACTATGGTTATTAACATTTGAGAATGACAAAGATCTGTGCGTATCACTCAGCACTCCTGCAATCTGACTGTTTAGTTGAGCAAAAGTTATGATGATGATGTTTAGGCATAGTAACCAATGAGCAATTACCTATATGTGGGAAACCATTTATTGTCTTCACTAGCTGATAAGCGTAGACAGAGAACCCCCTGAAGGCTGGGGTGCCTTTGAAGCCCTAGCAAAGGTTGGAGCTAACCACCTTTGTTTGTCCAGACAATGGTAGCTGAAGCATTTCCCCGTCTATTATTATGTAAATCCTTGCTGTCTGCCTGTTGCTGGGGGTCACCTGCCTAAGGGCTATGCTATGGGTGTATCCCAAATCAATAAAAGCTTGGTGAGGCCTGAGCACCAGTGGAAGTCCTTCCCCTTGAGTTGGACTTGCTCGCCTGGCCCCCCAATATTTCCAATTATCTCTTGTCTTTTCTCTTTCATTTGTGTGCGGCTCCGCTTCCAGATCCTGAACCCTGACCCACGCGGGACGTGAAGGGAAACACACTCAGCACCTATATTTGATCACTATGGGATCCTTTCAGAGAATAAATTTTGTAAATTTTTTTACAATGTCCTATTGGGTTCTAAATCTCAACTGTGCCTTGGTATATAAACATTTACACAAGCATTTCTTTTCCTCTTTGGATTAATACTTTTCCTGTTAGCACTTTCAAATTTCATGATTTACAAGTGACAATTTTATTTTTGGGAGTGATGATCTTATTTAAACAAAAGCTTACTTTGCAGTCAGCTGGAAACATTTTGAAAATCTTAGAAGTACAAAAAAACAGTTGTATTAAAGGAAAAATTATAAAGGATTATCAGGGTAGCCTGCTATTACCTCCATAGCACACTTCTTTGGGCCTTACTTGATCCAAATAAATGTGGTCGAACTGCTGGTGTGGTCATGGGAGTGGCCATGGGAACCCGAAGTTCTGCTTTCTATGTCAGTTTCTGTCACTGAGGCCTTGTCTAAGGAATCCATAACAGGGATTTAAATATATATATAGTTATTGATTTAAGGGAGGAAGGAGAAGGGAGAGAGAGACAGAAACATCAACGATGAGAGAGAATCATTAATAGGCTGCCTCCTGCATGCCCCATCCTGGGGATCGAGCCCACAACCTGAGCATGTGCCCTGACTTGGAATTGAACTGTGACCTCCTGGTTCATAGTTCGACGCTCAACCACTGAGCCACGCTGGCCAGGCACAACAGTGACTTTTAACTATGAGAATGTTCATCTGTTTGGTGTTTGATCTAACAATAACCCTAGAGTTAGTTTATACATTACATAGTTGAGTTCTCTCATATTCTAGAGGAGACACAATGAAAACGAGGGGCAATTAAATGTGTCCAGCTCAAGGTCACCCAGCCCCATTAGCTAGGGCAAGACCCAGGTTTTCTGCTGTGGGGAGCAACTTCTGTCACCCCACCAGTCTTTCCTTGATTTCCATTTGTAACATTGACAGTTCTTCTGACGAAACTCTTCCCTCAGGTCCTGTATTAGTTTCCTGATGCATCTGTAACAAAGGAATGCAAACCCGGGTGCCTTAACACAACGGAAATTTGTTCTCTAATTCCCGCAACCAGAAGTTCTAGTCTCTACATGCTGGGAGGAGAGGCTGTCTCCTGCCTCTGCCTTGGCCCCGGGTGTTGCTGATGATCCTTGACGTTTCTTGGCTTTTAGGGGCATCACACCAGTTTCTCCTCCTGTTGTCAGATGACGGTCTTCCTGTGTGTCTGTGTGTCGCTTCTTCTCCGAAAAGAACATCAGTCATGTTTGGTTAGAGCCTACCCGGAGGACCTCATCTTAACTTGATTACATCTTCAAAGAGCCTATTTCCAAATAAGGTCCCATTCATAAATACTCAGGGGATTAGGACTCCAACATCTTTTTCTGGAACACAGTTCAACCCATAACAGGTCTCGTTAGCTTCAAAACCATTTTTAGAACCAGTCAGGTATTTGTAACACACAATGAGAACCTGCAATGAATTTCATTAAATGTAAAGCATCATACCCAACATTTGTAGTTTGTTACAATAACACATTGAAAAGATTTATGGACTGTTTTGGGTGTGATTTTTGGATTAATTCCCTGCTTTGAAACCGTTTGTTGGACCCCGTTTATTTAAAGGAGGGAATGAATAGACCTGAAAACACCTCATTTTCATTTCAGCCTGGAAGCAAGTAAAAAAAAAAATTTTTGAGAATTGAAAACTGTTGCAGAATACCAGCATTGTTGTTTTTTTAAAAATCATTTTGATCTTCAGTTATTAGATACTAGTTTGCATGTGCTAAGCCTCTAGCTAAGATTAAAAAAAAAAAAACCGCTGAACTTAAACATGTTTTGTAGTCCTAAAGTCTAGAACAAAATATTTGCTATATAATATTTAATGGTGTATATATCATTTTTTTTCGGGATTTTTTTAAAAAAAATCTTTATTGTTGAGATTATTACAGATGCCCTTCTTTTCCCCCCCAGTTCTTCTCCACCCAGTTCCCACCCTGCCCTAGGCCCTTGCCACCCTGTTGTCTGTGTCCATAGGTAATGCATACATGCATGTAAGATCTTTGTCTAATCTCTTCCCACAGCCACCACTCAACCCCTTCCCTCTGAGAATCGTCAGTCTGTTCCATTCCCATGCCCCTGATTCACCAGTTTATTCTGTTCATCAGATTCATTTGATTTTTAGATTAAATTGTTGATAGGTATGTATTTGTTGTCACTTTGTTGTTCATATTTCTTAT
>NW_006295054.1:1905898-1918205 GCF_000327345.1 Myotis davidii
GTCTGTGAAGCTCTTTTACATATAATTTTTTTAAAAGCCCTGGCCAACTTTGCTCAGTGATTAGAACATCAGCCCTCAGACTGAAGGGTCACAGGTTCGATTCCAGTCAAGGGCATGTACCTTGGTTGCAGGCTCAATCCCCACCAGGGTTGGAGCATGTATGAGAGGTAACCAATCTGTGAGTCTCTCTCAAATCGACATTTCCCTCTCTGTGTTTCTCTCCCTCCCTTCCACTATCTTTGGAAATCAATGGAGAAAATATCCTCAAGGGAGGTTTTAAAAAACAACCTACTCGTACTCAGCACTCTCACCTGTTGGCATTCCCTTGGTGGAGAGTAATAATTCGTATTCATAAACAATCCTCCTGTCCTCATTCTTTTAAATATTACCTAATCAATTTGGGAGGCCATTTCAATACAACCTTAATTCGTATCTTTAAAAAGAATGTTTTAAAACAAAGTAATGGGAATGGATGCCATATCTTTTATTAACTTTTACATAGGTGATTGCAAATCTCCCTTTAAATTAATGTCTTTTAGCTTCAAATACACCTCTTTCCATAAGGCTAGTTCCTATTTCCTATAACCTTACAGACCTAGGAGAACAGTATTTTCCCTTCTGTCGTTGTGATAATTACGTCCTCTGTGCTCGGTGGTGGCCTGTTAACTAACATGAATACCACGGGCTTGCGTAATAGCCTCAAATTTCCATATATTGGAACTGTGAGAATTTTCTGTAATGGTGCTTTAGCAATAATGATGGAGGTACAGGCATTTCCTGAGGATTAATGACCAGCTAGGAGGAACCAGTGGCCCTTGGCTCTGCCTCCCAGCCAGCCATTAATTTTAAGGAAATGTCTTTTGCTGAGGTCGTTACTGCTATTACAAGCTTAAAATGGAAAAACATAATAGGCGTATGAGTTATTTTTATGGGTTGATGCAGTTTCCAATGGTACAGACTAATTCGAGAAAACGAATGTGTATACATACAGTAGTAAGTCAGATTGTTTGAATCATCCCTCAGTATCCCATGTTTTATGACTGACTTTACAGTTCTCTACCTTTCCCACTTTAAAAAAAAAAGAAAAAGAAAATTTGATTCAGTAAGTTCTGCATTGGCTTAAGGCTTAAAAGTGTTGAATTTAGTGACATATTTGGAAACACCAGTTTCTGTTATCAACTTCAAGTAATATTCAGGCTTCATGTATGGTCTGAACAGAAAAAAGTGTGTATTTTATATTTTCGTAAAAGTTATTTTTCTGTTAGAATAAAATGATGCAAGATTTTTTTTAAAAAAAAACCCTGTAATAGTTTATCTGTGCTTCTTTGATTTTTCCCTGTCACTTATTTGTATAATAGGCAGCCTTAGATTTATGCCTTTACATTTTGAATCCAAGAGAAAGCAATGCACAACTATGTAGTCAGCAGTCCAGGGTGTTTTTTAATTGTACATTAAGTACTGCAAAAATGGGGAACCCACCCAGCTGTCATGGCTCAGTGGTTGAGTGTCAGCCTATGAACCAGGAGGTCAGTTTGATTCCTGGTCAGGGCATATGCTTGGGTTGCAGGCTCGATCCCCAGTGTGGGGTGTGAAGGAGGCAGCTGATCAGTGATTCTCTCTCACCATTGATGTTTCTGCCTTTCTCTACCTCTATAAAATCAATAAAAATATATTATTGATTACACACACACACACACACACACACACACACTCTTATAAAGAAGCCAAAGTATCAAAATGTTGCCCATCATGCTCCTTTCTGATTCTTTTTAAAAAGCTAGCCCTTTGTGTTTCTAATTATGATCTTTATCAACTGACCCATTGCATTTTTTTTTAGTCTACATTACTAACAAAGCTAATCTAGAAACATTCTTAAATGTCATAATAGGGGAAAATTGTGAGACTCCTGAAAATTGCCATCCTTGACCTTGTGGATGTGGAGAGCATCACCCAGGCATGATCTTTTTTTTATAATATATTTTATTGATTTTTTGCAGAGAGGAAGGGAGAGGGATAGAGTTAGAAACGCCGATGAGAGAGAAACATCGATCAGCTGCCTCCTACACACCTCCTACTGGGAATGTGCCCGCAACCCAGGTACATGCCCTTGACTGGAATCAAACCTGGGACCTTTCAGTCCGCAGGCCGACGCTCTATCCACTGTGCCAAACCGGTTAGGGCCAGGCATGATCTTATGACCATTTCTTATCTCTATCGCCAGTTAATGACTCCACATGTATCAGGCTTCAGCTATCGAGGCTTGGCTCGGTGGAAGAGTGAAAAATTACAGGACACAGATCTGCACCAAAAGAAATAGAGGAGTCAAGCTAGGAAATCTCATTCTGCTGGGCCCTCGAGTTCTGGTCCCACTTCTTCCCTTTTCACCACTCACACCCACGTAGTTATTTACATTGCTAAATTCATTTGCAGTCAAATGTCCTTGAGCCTGCTTGGTCCAAGTGTCCCCAGCCTGCTTCTCCTTCCCCTCTCCTTGGCTTTCAATGTCCATGAGATGCCTCGATGTTGCTCTGCCTCTCAGACCTACCCCTCCACTTTCCTTCCTTTTTGTTGAAAGTGCTACGGTTCTCCCGGTTATTCCGGAGTGACACCGCCCAGGAGAACTTCTGCAGTAGCGAGAACGCTCTATAAAGTAGTTGTGTCATCCAGTACGGTAGCCACCAGCCACGTGTAGCCACTCGGACACTTAAAATGTGATGAGTGTGACTGGAGAACTGGATAGTTGGTTTTCTTTTCTTTTAATTCGTTTGAATTTAAGTAGTGCCACAGGACTAGTGACACTTGTATTGGCTGGTGCAGTCACCTCTGGATCCATTCCCTTCACAGCTGTCCTTTTTACCTTCATAGTACTTTATATGCACTCCATCCTGTCACTCCTGGTTGGAGACCTTAATGCCCTTCAACTCACATCTTGCCTTTGGTCTTTTGCCTGATTCAGTATGACAAAAACCAAATGTGCAAGCCCCACTGGGCATGGTCCTGGAGGAAGGACAGAGATGTCCTCAAAGAGCTTACAGAATAGGAAGAACCAGGGTTTTCTTGGTGGCAGCGAGTAGCCAGGTTATGATTCAGCAATAGCCCCGAGTAAGCCAAATGGGCACTGTCCTGAGGTCAGGGCTTCCAGCTGGGAGGTCTTGCCAAAAAAAATATGTGAGTTTTACTTCTAAAAAGGTCAACTTACAAACGATTTTAAAATGAGGTACTTTATACAGAGATAATAAAACTCTTCTCTCATAATTAAGATGAACACATGCTACGGATTGATCAGCACAGTCTCAGTTTATGTCCATTGTTCCAGGCTTAACACACGTGTTTGTTGAATGAAGACAAAAAAGTATACGGCGAGGCTACTTCAGGTGACTCCTGCAAGATAATTTCTTAAAACTATAATTGGAAGCTTTTTTTTTAAAAAAAAAAAAGTATTTCAACAGTATTATGTCATTAATTACTGCACCCTGAGGAATTACTGCTGCTACTAATCTCTTGGATCCCATACTTAGGGACATAAATATAAGTGACATCAGCTCTGCTACTGCGTTCAATGAGATTACACAAGAGAGAGTTGGCTTAGGAGCAGATGTTGGAAAAGTACCTTCAAAGATAACAAAATGGAGAGCGTGTTGCTAGGGTTAGTTCAGGGGCACCGTCTCAGGTGAAGCTGCTGGTGTGTGGACAATATGCTGGCATGTTCTTCCGCACAGTTGTAAAGAGGTGTGTCTATATGAGGAGTTTTCCTCCAAATAAAAACAACAGCAATGTGTCTATGATTGATTTTTTAAAAGATCATTTAGAGCAGCGGTTCTCAACCTGTGGGTCGTGACCCCTTTGGTGGTCGAACGACCCTTTCACAGGGGTCGCCTAAGACCATCCTGCATATCAGATATTTACATTACAATTCATAACAGTAGCAACATTACAGTTATGAAGTAGCAATGAAAATAATTTTATGGTTGGGGGTCACAACATGAGGAACTGCATTGAAAGAGCCAGAAGGTTGAGAACCACTGACTTAGAGGAATAACACTTGGTGATTGGGATGGAGAAAAATCGTTCGCATACAAGGCAAAGCTTGTATGTGGATGTATTTCTTTTTTTTTTTTTTTTGAATCATCTTTCTATGTATGTGGATCACTATGAACACTGAGTTCAGAAAATAAATTAGTTTTCTTTTTCTAAACCTCATATCAGTAGTTTCATCTCTTTGTAGATTATGCCAATTTTTCTTAAATGGGTAAAAGCTTAGATACTCTATGTATTTAATTTAAGCACCTTGTATGTCTGTGGTAAACAAAATGATATAATCTTAGAATAAATTCAGAAAATAAATATTGCAACTATTTTCAAATAGAGTATACTTTAATTTTAATATACCAATATAATTTGGGGGGAAAAATCAATTTATGCATGGGCTTGTTCCTAATTCCACACACTGGCTTTAGATTTTAAAGGGTGATAACAAAAGAATAAGCATTAGATTTGTTTACTTTTTCTCAGAATCTTACAATAAACCTACCAACACACACACGCACACACGCACACCCCACAAACTCAGAAAAGAGCCCTTTCCCCTACCTGCTTTTCTTCCTGCTTCTTACAAGCAGTTTCACCGCCACAACTACCAACAGGCTTAAAAATGTTAACTGCTTTTACATGTTTATATTACAGAAGAAATCAGGGAAGGCTAAATAAGCCCCTAATCAGCATGACTCGGTTGGCTGAGCATTGTCCTGTGCACTGGAAGGTTGCTGGCTCGATTCCCAGTCAGGGCACATACCCAGGTTGCAGGCTCAATCTTTGGTTGGGGTGCATGTGGGAGGCAACTGATGGATGTTTCTGTCTCACATCAATGTTTCGCTCCCTCTTCCTTCCTCTCTAAAATCAATTTTTAAAACTGTGAAAAATTAAAAAGAAAAAACTAAGTATGTCTGAAAAGCATATTTAAAATACTGTTTTAGAACAATTTGCGTGGTTGTATGAAGAAGTTGGAAGCCAGTTGTTAGAAATATCTTGTACTCCAAACATTTGAAAAGTGGTGTCAAGGACTAGAAGCATGGGTCACTTGGAGGATGGCCACATTCTCAACTAAGAGAAAAAGCCAGGAAAGAGAAGAATGGGTTTAGAGTTCCAGATGGACATAAAACACCCACATCCTGAGTTATGGATGCATGACGTTTAGGGGAAGGAGCTGAGCTGCAGGTAAAGATGTGGGAGCCGCTGATGGTAGTGGTTGCAGCCATGGCTATGAATTGGAAGATCTCAAGAAAATGTGGAAAAAGAAAAGTGATGCAGAAAGTAGAGAAGGAAGAGAATATGCGGATCGTTGTGCACAAAGGATAAAATAGGTGGCCAGCTGCCAGGAATGGTGCATGGACCAGTGGTCACCACTTCATCCTCCCCCAGTTGTCCCAACATACAAAGAACCTACGCATGGCTCCCCTGCCCACTCCTGCCCCACGCTCAGCTCCTGATAACTTCATGGTTGTTCCTCCTCCATTAGCTCACTAGACTAAGCTCACCACTGAGGCATGCCACGGACAGCAGTGAACCCTAAATCCTGGCCATGCTATCAGCACTCAAGGAGAACAGGAAATGAAACCAAGGAGAGTCCGTTTGGGGCCAGATCTTCAACTCATATCAAGTGACATCCTGTTTCCCATCTGAAAAAGTTAAAATTCTGTTGTGCAATTGCTACACAGAATGGAGCATGTCTGCTGGTTTGCTGAAACTGTTTAGCAAGGTAGGGCACAAGTGCAAGGCCTGTTCCCAGCAACTGACAGCACCTTCCTTTCTGAGGAACAAAGCGAACATCTGTAATGAAGAGTGAAATGTTCCCGGTGTGTTTAAACTGACAGCCTTGACTTCAAGGATCATTGGATTTCAAAGACAGAAAGAAAAAATCAAGGTGATATTCATTGCATGGATCAGATGATGAGAAACTGAGTTGTAATTTGGGATTCATTCACAAGAAAGAATCTGAAAGGTTTTCACATGAATAGGACCGTAAGAGTCATGAACTCCAAGCTCTGTGCCCAGCTCACACTCTCTGACGCGCTAGAGGACGTGGTCTTCAGGCCTCTCTGGTTGCCAACTCCGAGCAGACAAGATGAAGTTTTCAGTTTTGGAAGGGTGTGGAGCCTCCAGGTAAGCTGGCTGGGCCCAGGATTTGTAGTTACACTCAACTTTGGCTGAGCCGTTTCAGTAATCCAACAAAAATGCTCCATTCTGTAAAGCTAATTGCAGAACAAGACTTTAAGATCTCCAGATAGAAGCTGGGATAGGCAAATCCACGAAGGAAAGAAACATATAATTTCCTGAGCCGTGCCTCTGCCATCTTAGAATAGTCCCATGAGTATTATGTATGCGCAGTAAACATGTATGACCATATACAGGTCCAAGCAGCATGTGGCATTTTGCTGATGAATACAACAAAAGGAATCCTTTATATCTGCGTGTCCACAGTTCCTCCCTAGGCCCATTTCCATCGTGCTTACCAGCTTCCAACTTGCCAGCCACGCTTAGGCACTGTGAGCTCCTGCATCCTTAATTCATGTAACAGTGCAGAGACGTGGGTGAGTGCTTGTCAGAAGAGCAAACTCAAGCAAGGGATTTTAAGAGATTTGAAGAATGCCACAAAGCAGCCAAGGTGATCATTTCTCACTCACCTGTTAATTGAACTGAACAACGTTATAAAGCCAAAACTAGAATGATGAGTATTAAGAAAATACCAGTATTTTCTTGCATCTCTTTGAAAACTTCTGTTACCGACTCCATTGCTGGCTATTTTGTAGATAGTACACATTCAGCTTGCATTTGGCAGAGATCACCTGATTTCCTCCTATTCACGTTCATGATTTCTTAAATACAGAGAGATATTTAACATACTAGAAAAATCGTTCAAATTAATGGCATTAACATTGTAATGTTATTACATCCTCTTTTTTCCTAGGGCACACGACAAATGATTCCATAGTGTTCACATTCAACACACACGGTAGATTTTCCTTTAATTTGTGTGTTCAGTGGCTGTTTGAACACCAGCATAAAGTTGTATTTGTTAGCTTACTTACCTGTGATTAGAAATATTGTGATCCATTTTAATCACTTCAGCTCTTTTGCTCATTAGTGTATTCTTATTTAATCGCATGAGGGTGAACTTTTTGTACTATATGTTTAACAGGTAGAAATTAAAACACTTTCTATTAATTAAATGAATATGCACTGAAAATATTATAGCTGCAGTTTTAAATAATTATGCTGTTATATTTAAACCTAAGTTAGTCCTCAGTCTTTCTAAAGTTTTCATATTTGAATGGAATACACCAGAGTGATGTTTTTCCATTTCTCCACTGTCAAGATGGGAAGGCACTTGTTCTGAGCACCTGTGTCCCCATCTATTTTTCACTAATGTTCAAGCTGTAGTTCCTAGCTAACATGATGGAGAATCGAATTTGCAAACTCTAAGGATCACACCAAATATATAATTTCTATGTGTCCAAGGTGGGTGGGCCTCTAGTTTGGAGAGAAAAGCAGTTCACAAACATAGGAGAAAGAATGGAATCTGAGAACTACCCCTAAGGAGACATCTGTTTGCTCACTCAGCTAACGTTTATCATGTCCAGGCTAATGCTAGGCACTCTGCTCGATATTGGAGATACACTGGTGAGCAGTTCAAGGTCTCTGTTCTCATCGATCTTAACATTCTACAGAGGAATTGTGAACAACGGTTTAGTCACTGAAAAATAAAGGTGATCATTTCCAACAGTGATAAGAGTTATGAATTAAAGTGAACCACTGTAATGTGATGTAGACTGTTGGAGTGGGAGAGGTGCTTTACACTGGACAGTCTGGGTGGGCATCATGGAGGAGGTCCTGTGTAAATTCAGAGCCCCCATGACAAGAAGACAGATCTCTCCGGTGGCTGACACTAACAGCAGATGGGAGAAGGAATTAGAAGAGGCTAACTGAGCATTCAACTTTATTTTTCTTATCCCCTGGGTTAAGAAAAATGTGACTGGGTAGAACACCCAAGGATACCTTGCAAGTATTATAAAAGGCAGGTAAAAGGCAAGAGAGTTCATTATATCTCTTCTTGTGATATCCATATGGCTGTCAGCTTCAAAGTGAAGTAAATATCCCTTCTGCCATGTTAGGCCACTTTTAATTCCTTAGCACAGGTTTTTTAAAAGCCATCAATGTAGTCATTAATGAAAACAATCGTTCTTTTTAACAGTGCTAACTTAGAAAAAAAGTGCACTTAGCTGAGAGGTAGCCAACTTGTATCAGCACTGCTTGGCGTGGTGCCCTCTTGACCCATCTGAGTCATATTGTTGTTTCTGCTGCTGCTTTCCCTGTAGAAATAAATGAAAGAGACAGAGAGAGGGTGTGTGTGGAGGCCTGGAGTTCTGCTTTTCTGGTTTCTAAACACTGCAAAGAGTACAGTAAAGTAGAAAACAGAAGAGATGGGAAGAGATGCATGTGCCTCCTTAGTTGTGGGTTCAGTTGCTAGTTCGTATAACAAAAAAAGGTTGACTTGGTGAATTGAGGACCTGCCCTTGTTAACTGGTGCTCCTGAATGTAGTTAATGGCACAAACTAGGTAGCAGCAGCCACTTAGCCTATTGTTTTGATGAACAGAGGTCCAGCCCACAGAGGCACTGTCTCTAGCTATTTACTCTGTTGAGAACCTCTTTGATTTTGGATACAAAGGCAGCGTGAAAACTTGGAGACCTTCTCAGGAAGGGGAACCTCTTGGAACTTAATTAGTCACGGGGAGGAACTAGCACCCCGGGATTGGTGTCTGAGCAAGAGGACCGGGAATTGGCTGGCCCACCCTCCCTCAGTGAGTGTTTACTTTGTTTAAGTTACGGAACTAATTACTGTGAAAGGACAGAAAGGGAGGAAAACCCTAACCCCATCCTCATGACACTGACCAATCAGTTGGACTGAGCACACAGGAATCAACTAACGAGCACGTCTGCCTTTGGTTGTGTCAAAGGGGTGGCTATGAGTCTTGTGGGGAACAGAGTGAGGCAGGAGTGAGTGATTAGTCGGGATGCAAGGCTGCCTGCGGGAGACGAATTTTGCGTGATGTTTTGAAGGAAGTCAGGAAAAGACTTGAGTTCCTATCCACAAAGCTTGTCACCTGAACAAGACTGGAGGCACCTGGAGGGCGCAAGGATGTGGCTTCTCTTCGTTATACATTTCCCAAAGTCCCTTGCTACTCCGTTGCAGTATTTCCCAAGAGCTTGAATGACTGGACTTGGGCACCATGTCGCTAAATGGGTGAAAGGTTGGCCATCCACTCTGCCACCGAGAGGCCACAGCACAGAACAGAAACATGTCACAGGCACCTGTAGACCTGTCTGTTTTGTCTTCCCATGTCCACTCCCTTTTGAGCTCTTTCTCCCTCCAACATTGCTCACAAAAGAGTCCCTCCATTTGAGAAGGAGCGCATATCCAGTAACCTTGTGGGCCGCCTCCCTGAAAGGGGAGACCTGTTGAATGCCACTGGAAATGCAGGCTCTCTTGTGACAGTGAAGTCTCAGGAGGAAACGGGTGGTTAAATTGCTAAGTTCTTTGAGTCCGAAGCTTTTTTCACTTGGAGTGCAGATAAGTGCCTGATCTTGCAATATCAGGTTTCCGACTTTGTTCTTTTTTTTCCCCCTCTCCAAAATGCCATTTTCATTTGTTGTTAAGAGTTGAGAACATGTCGAAGAGCTTCTCGGAGCGGTAGGTGGTATTACAGAGCACACGGAGAATGAAAACTCAATATCATCCTGGACACAGTCGGCTACCATCAGGGAGGAGTCGGGTTACTTTCCAGTCTTGGCTGTGTCTGAACGTGAAACAGGAAAAGGAGAGCTGAGGCCAGGAGTCACCTCATTTGGGCCCAAAGCACCATTTACCTTTATGGAGAAAAACTGAAGCAAGAGTTTCTTTGCTATTTCTCCACGGTTCTTGTCCAATTCAATATATCTAAATGATGCTTTAGGGAATGGTGACAGGGCAGAAAAACTCAGGTAGTGTCAGTCAGTCTTGCTTGTTCTCACCTAATTCTTTTACCTAAATCCTCATCAGTATCTATGGGAATGCTAGCATCAATTTTAGTAAGTTATCAATGGGTGAATAATGGTTTTTCTTGGTTGTTCTTGATGCAATAATGTTATTGTGGTGTTTTGAAATTGAAAAGTAAATTAAGAATTTGGGTCCAGCCCGAGTAGCAAGGCTCGATGGTTGAGTGTCGATCTATGAACCAGGAGGTCACGGTTCAATTCCCCTTCAGGGCACATGCCTGGGTTGCTGGCTTGATCCCCAGTTGGGGGAGAGGGGTGTACAGGAGGCAGACAATCAATGATTATTTCTCATCGATATTTCTATCTCTCTCTGTGTCTCTCCATCTCTTTTTCCTTCTGAAATCAATAAAAATATTTTTTTAAAAAAGAATTTGGGTCCAAACCAAATTATAGACACAGTCATATTAAAAATACAAATGCTGCCCCAAACCACCAGCAAGCATATCATGAACAAGTGAGTCCAATAGATTACTGTTGATTTATTGTAGCATATTTTAAGAGACAGGTATTAGTAAGCTGCTATACTTCCTTGATCAAAGAGGCAGAAACCTTTGCAAAACATTCCGTTGATAGAATGGTTAGCTAGAATGAGTCTGGGCACTGTTTTCTAAGGATCCTACTTACTCAACTCAATACCAAATAGACTTTGATTCATTTTCGTGTGAGGTTCACTGGGCCAATTTAGTTTGGATATACCTCATCTAGAATCAGGTACAATAACCACCACCATCATGTATATACCTAACTTAAAGCAAGACAGGAGAAGGAATATGGTGGATCACAGAGTAATTCAGGAAGGTGACAGCGATGACTAGGAAGTAGAACAGTGGTTGTATTTCAGGGGTCCTACCCAGCAGATAGTGGTTACTGTGGCTCTTTAAGTTCCACTTTTAGGTTGATGGAACCTCAAGTCTGATCTGACACCATGGTCTGCACTCCCCTGTGGCTACCTGCTGAAGTTGGCAGGAAGAAGTCAAAGAGGGTGCTGTCAATAGGAAACTCCTCAGAGATCACAGTACACTACCCTCACAGTACTGGCTCTTCCCCACAAATGGACTAGAGATCACTGCTCTACTTATCTTATCATTTTATTCTGGTATATACTATTTTGAGCATCAATTCTCACTGTAGGTAATAAATGGGGCGGCTAAACACAGTCCTGCTTAATATTTAATCTTTGTAAGAGCTTTACACAGTAGGTATTTTATAAATATTTTGCCAAAGTGCAAACCATAAATCATGAGGCCTTTATTCCAACTAGGTGAAATAAGGAAAGCTTTATGAAGAAGATGAATGGCACTTCACCCGAGCCCTAAAGGACGCATAGGATTTTAATAGGATAGCTGGGAGGGGAGAGAGCCTGCCCTGTTGTGTGAAAAGTATGAACAAATCAATGAGGCAGGCAAGTGTCGGGCGTGTTCATGTCACCGCAGCTAGTTTGGTTGCATAGTTACATTAGGGCCGTAGCATAGGGAATAGGAAGTCGTGAGCAATGAGCCTGACAGTAAGTGATACCAGGTCATCAGAGCCACACATCGCATGCCTAAGGAGACTGGGTGCCATAGGAAACGGGAAGATTCTGAGTGAGAGAACGACTGGTCAGATCTGGTTTGATTTATAAAAAAATACAGGCTCCCTCAGAAGCCTGCGTCACTAGGCATAGACACCCCTGTGACAGATGCAGTAGGGTTACAGTCCTGCAACGCGTAAGGACATTTTGATCAGTGGTGAACCGCATATGTGACAGTGGTCCCCAAAAAGTATAATGGAGCTCAATTTCCTATAAGAAATGGGGAGGTGGGTAGTTCAGGAGGAATTTGTTTTTCTCTGATGGGAGCAGTATCTGTGGGGCAATCGATTCGCTCTCACTCACCGTGCCTTAGTTCTGAGTGCACAGATTACATCCCAGTCAGTCAGCCACTAACCTGTTTCAGCACAGAGGGGCCTTTCCCCCCAGCACTACATAGTGAGAGGATACTACGTAGTGAGAGGGTGTACAGCCTCCCAGATGTAGCTTGATGGGCTTCAGAGTACACTGTTATAAATTCTCTGTCAAATACCTACAATCCTCTACAAGGACACAGGTCCACAGGAGCTACCTTAACAAGAATGAAGTGCCACTCCCGCTTTAGTAAAAGCTCTCGGCGGTGTGTGCAGCCAGCCTGGCCCTGGGCTTTGGGAGTATTTTCAGGTTGCAACAATGTAAAGCACAGATAA
>NW_006295054.1:1918330-1943264 GCF_000327345.1 Myotis davidii
CCTGTTCATGGGCAGTACTGACTGATTCATTGTTCTATTTCTGACCCTGCTGGAAGGAAGCAGAGGGAGGGCTTATGGGCAGTGTTTATAAAGTCTGTAGTGGTATACAGTAATGTCCTGGGCCTTCACATTCACTCGCTACTCACTCACTCACCCAGAGCAACTTCCAGTCTTCCCAGCTCCATTCATGGTAAGTGCCCTGTACAGGTGTGTCTTTAAAAATTTCTTGTACTGTATTTTTTCTGTGCCTTTTCAATTATTAGATGCACAAATACTTACCATTTTGTTGCAGTTGCCTGCAATAAATACAGATTCAATAAATCAACATGCTGTACAGATTTGTAGCCTAGAAGCAATAAGCCACCAGAGGTGTGTAGTAGGCTGTACCATCTAGGTTTGTGTAAGTGCAATCTATGATGTTTGCACAATGATGAAATAGTCTACTGATGCATTTCTCAGAGCCTGTTCCCATCATTAAGCAAATCAAGACTGTATTTGCTACAATAACTTTCTTCTTTAAAGCATCTGTTATAAAAATATATGTTTATAATACAGTTAATTAGCACTTTATGATTTTTATACTTTCTTAATACCAGGGGCTGGTAATCATCATGTGCTTTGATTTACTTGAAAGTGTACCTCCTTCTAGCAATCTAGTCTAAATATTAGTAGCCTGAGAACTCTCCCTTTAATTATATGAACTTGTATTGAAATGGCACCACTAGTTCAATGTAGGAGTCCATTGTCTCAAATAGATGTCGACTTCTGGAGGATATGGACCACATTTTGCTTTCTTTACTATTTCTCACAGCACTGGAGAAATTGTTACTCAATGAGTACTTGTTGAATGAATGAAGAATTGAATGGGTAGACCCCTAGCTTAACTATAACTTTCGCTCTTATTATCAGGATGAGTGATTTGCCCAGGGTCACAGTGAAAACGACTTTGAGACTTCTAAAGAACCATATTTCTATACATTTCAAAATATATAATTTAATGGTGTCTATGGGTCAGTGGGTTCCACACCCAGAAATTCTAAACTAGGAAACCTGGGTTGATGGAAAAGGTTGAAATTGAATGAGTCTTTTCTAGCGTAGGAGTCAGCAAACTGTGGCCCACAGGCCAAAGCTATCCTATTACCTGTTTTTGTATGCCCAGCAATCTTAAAAACAGTTTATACAATTTTTTAATGGTTGAAAAAATCAAAAGAATAGTAAAATTTTGTGACATATAAAAATGATATGAGATACAGATTTCAGTATCTGTAACTAAAGTTTTACTGGGACACAGCCATGCTTATTTATTCACGGATTGTCCCTGGCTGCTTTCACATTACGCGGCGGAGTTGAATAGTTGCCACAGGGGCCACCTGGCCTGCAAAGACTAAAACAGTTGCTATCTGGCCCCTTACAGAAAATGTTTGCTGACCCCTGCTCAAGTGTGTCTTCCTGGCCCTTTGAATCCATTTATATGCAGTTCTTCCTTTAGTGTGCAAATGGAAAATGAATTTAAGTTCATTAATAGGAGCAAGACACCTTTAGCTTTGCCTCCAGATGTTATTCTTTCCTTTCTCTTGAGAATCTTGAATGTTCTGTATCTAGATTCTCAAAGCTAAAGAATAATGAGGTAGAGTATGTTTTATCCATTACCCTATCCCTTTACTACGGGGATCCTGAAAGTGTGGTTTTCCCTTTAGGTTAGAGAGCTACATTCTTTTCCTAGTCACACTCCATTTTTAGTTCACACTCAGGCTGTCAGCTCCGCAGAACAATGCCAAATGAACTTCTTAGGATCTCTTAAAAATCTCTTCCGGTTTGGTTTCTGTCCATATCTCATTCAGGTAGTTTTCCTCAGAAGGCTCAGGAATAGTGGAATAACCTTTGATTATGAACAGTGTATTGAACTTGCCTATGAGGTGTGTTAATATCATAGTAACCTATCGGTTGCCTTCTGTGCTCGGCAGCATCATGGCCCCTTGGTTCGGGGCTTTGTAGGCATAGCCAAAGGAGGTGGGACAGCCTGTTCTCCGTAGACTGAAGCCATTATGAAGTGGCAGGGAGGCAACTGCATGCAAAGTGAAAAATAGTCTCCCCTCTTCGTGTCATGTATTCCCTCATGAGCCCAGTGTGATCTGGCCACCAAACCCTTCATCCCACGGGGAGTCCTTTAAATAAGGTCACCGAGAGCTGCTTAACTTCCACATCGAAGGGACACTTCTCAGTTGTCATGCTGATGTTGATTCTAAAATATCCGACACATTGACCACTCTTCCCTACTCCAAACTCTCCTTCCTTGGACCAGTCCTGATCTTTCTTCTCTAACCTGAAAGCTCCTTGTATCTGGTAGGCTCTTCTCTTTCTACCTGCCTTTTCCACATTGTGCGTCTCCAAGGTCACAACTGAGGGCCTCTGTATTTCATTCCAGGTGTCCATTCTGAGTAAGCCCAGTGACACTCTACCTACATTTCAATGACTGTATTCTTAGCTTACTTGAGAGTGCCACAAAGCATCGGGTCATTCTTAACTCCCCTCTTTCTCCATTTTCAACACTCACTGTTGTTTCAACTGTCATTTATTCCTCAATATATTTGATTTTCCTTTTCCTCAGTTCCCACTGCTACTCCTCGAGGATTTCCAGGGCCTTATCATCCCTCACTTGAACTGTTGGCACTAGTCTCCTGCTAGTTTCCCTGCTGTCTCTAGTCTTTAACCATCCCCAATATTATAGCAAGTGCTATGTTCAAGACAGGAACATTATCGCTCTCCTGCCAAAAACCTTCAATGGCAACCATTTCCTCAAGTGATAAAGTTCAAATTTCTTCTATTGATTATAACATTAGGTCTTGTTTTTAATCTTGCCTGCTGTCATTTGCCAGTTGTGCTCTTCACTTCATTAGTGCAGAAAGACCTTTTTTATTTTTCCGGAAACCCCCACACCTCTGCTCTGGTTGTCATGTACTTTACCTGGTTGCCATTTGGACAGCTCAACACATCTCCCAAGCCTCAGTTCAAATATGCTACCCTCCGGAAATTAGTTACCCTTCCTCTTTGCCATCCAGGGACTTTGCACACTCTTGAGGAGAGCACCTTCCCTAGTGTACTATAATTGTCTGTTAACATGTTTTTCATAAGGCAGACCATGTCTTCTTCCTCTTTGTATTTTCAATGCATAGCACAGTGTTTATCTTATAAAAAAATATCCAAGGAATGAATGTGTCCAAGCTATATGTCTGTACCTACACCATGAATCCTCTGGGTTCCATCATGAGGCATGTTAGAAAAGAATGGTGCCCCCTGGTCAGTGTGGCTCAGTTGGTTGGAGCATCGTTCCAAAAGTGGTGGGTTCGCTTTCCAGTCAGGGCACATTCCCAAGTTTTGGGTTCAATCCCCAGTCTTGGTTTTTGGTATTTGTGGGAGGTCACTGATTGACGTTTCCTTCTCACATGGATGTTTCTCTCTCTCTCTCTCTCTCTCTCTCTCTCTCTCTCTCTCTCTCTCTCTCTCCCTCCCCCCCCTTCCTTTCTCTAAAAACAATTTTTTAAAAAAGAAGTGCTATGATCACCTAATAGGACAACTAACAACAGAAAAAGTTTATTTTCTTCTCTTGATATTTTATTTGTATTGAATCTAGGCTAAGTGTGTGTGGCTACAAATAGTCACTTATGAAGTTAGAAGTGGCAGAGGAGAGAAGAGACTTCCAAATGTCACTATTAATGAGTTGCATATATTAGAGATAAAGTTTAATTTCACATAGTAATACTAAGAAAGCGGGTATGAAGTCAGTGCCTTATAAGTCATATAAAGAATTTATAAAATGGGGGACATCTGTCAACAGAATATATTTTCAAAAAAGAATTTATATATGTTATATAAAGTATATGTATTTTAATGTGACCATTACCACATTACTCGGTTTTTTCCCCAATTAATTCTAAGAAAATTGTCATGTTAAGTTCCATAATAAAGACAGAGACTGGGCAGGACACCCGTGGGCTTTGACACGTGGTCCTTGCCTTATGGAATTCAGAAATCACAAACATAAAAAGATAAGTAATGATATAAGGCAGTTTGAGGTATGCCAATTAATAGCAAATAATAAGTGAGATTCAATTTTGTATCTCTCTTCACCCTACTATACAGAGTTTCATATACTGGGTGTTGAATAAGTATTTGCTGAATGAACGAATGAAGTGACAATGGAACAGAGGCCACTTTGCAATAATTTTTAAATTGCTCTTTCTTCCCTGTATGCGTTAAATGGAGCTGGGTCTTGGTCTATATTTATTGACACCAACAAGTGGTGAATAAGAGTAAGAATTTACCTTTAACACTTTCATATATCTCACTTATTAGCTATGAAGATAAAGTTTATTTTTATTTTTCAAATTTAAAATCAAAATCAAATATCCTACATAATAAAAATCTAATATGCTAATGGTCATGACACCCTCACACCAGATTGTTGTCTAAGTGTCTGGAAGCTGCAATGCACACCAGGGCGGAGCCACCACGTTGATTGAGATGGGGCCGAAGCAGGGAGACGCCCGGAGGAGGCACGACCATCCTGTGGTGGGGAGGGCGGGGGTGAGAGCCTGTAGCGCCCCCTGCACCAGTCCTTTGCCACCCACTGCTCTCATTCAGTGTGCCCGCCGCCCACCTGCCAGGGGAAGGAGCGTAGTGCGCACTCCACCAGGAAGCTGCACTTGAAACTTTGCAGCAGGCCGGAGGCTTCCATACTCTTCTCTGGTGCCTGACAGTACGGAGCCGCTGTATTGCTCCAGAGGCTGGGTGGAAGTGGGGAGGCGCCTAGAGGAGGCAGGACTAGCCCAAGGCGACTCATGGGACCGAGGGTGGGGCTTGAAGTGACCATAGAAGGCCAGAGAGGGTGGGAGTGGGGCCAGGTGCACTCGAGCTCTGGGTGGAAAGGTTAGGGTGTCAAGGTAGGGTGGCGGGCGGTTTGGCAGGGTGTGCGTGGGTGGGCGGGGCTGTGCGATTTTGTGCACCAGGTCACTAGTGTAATATAAATAATAAAAACATATAAGTAATAAATATATAAAATGTGTATAATTTAAAGCTATGTAAAATCTGCTACTTAGTTGAAGGATTTGTCAGTGTTGTTGAGACCCATTGGGTAAAAAAATAGATAAAACTCTTTAATGATCTGAGTCAAATACTCATGAAATTTTAACCATATTTTTTCAGTGGAAACAAATTGCTTTCAGACAACAAAGCCTACCTTTCCAGTAGGAAGGAAATTATCCTATATAATAAAACCCTAATATGCAAATCAACCGAACGTCCGAAAAACTGGTTGCTATGACGTGCACTGACCACCAGGGGGAAGATGCTCAGTGCAGGAGCTACCCCCTGGTGGTCAGTGTGCTCCCACAGGGGGAGCGCTGCTCAGCCAGAAGCCGGGCTCAGTGCTGGCGAGCACAGCTGTGGTGGCAGAAGCCTCTCCCGCCTCCGCTGCAGGCGGGCGGTAAGGAGCGAGGGGTCCCGAACTGCAAGAGGGTTGTCTGACTAGGGAGTAGGCTTAATCGGACATCCCCTGAAGGGTCCCAGACTGCGAGAGGACACAGGCTGAGCTGAGGGACTCCTCCTTCTCCCCCTTCCCCTCCCTCCCCCATGTATGAATGTCGTGCCCCAGGCCTCTAGTCTGAAGATGTGGTTCCTTCTAGAAGTTGTGTCAGTCTTTATCAGAAGGAGGTGTAGGTGATTTCAGATGCCTGTGCAGCTTCGTTGTAGTGGAGTATAGTGCCCTGTGTCTCATTTTGGTTTTGGCTGATTTATAATGTGCACCAGGCTGCCCAGATTTACCCACAGAACCTACTTAAAGCTTAAGCAAAATACTTTTTTTCTTTCTTCTTTTTTTTTTTTTTTTACAAAAGAATGGGTCATCATGATTCTAACTCATCTGTTTTTCTGCATCTCTATGTGGGATTAATGTTTTTACAAGTTTGCTAAAAAATATCAGAAGATTTTAAATGGTCATCCTTTGCCCTCATCCCTGCCTTGTCCAGTTTAGAGCTCCTTCTCAGGGAAATAGCCACATTTTTAAAGCAGATGTAGATCTTTCTACAAGTCAAGAAAATTAGAATCTCACAAATCTGCGTGTACTTATTAACTGTCTTTTCTTCTCCCTTTATTCAACCAGAAATGTTTTATTCCCCCAGCGATTTTCTTGTAGAATTCCTGTGTACCGTGACACTATGGCCATAGTGAGTTTTGTGTTTTCCCAAACCACACATGTGTAAAAATAAAAGAAGTGTTTACATTTAAGTAGAGTTAATGCAATAGGTAATTCTGGCAATGTCGTCACAAATTGAATGTTCACTCCTCCACTCTCATCTTAGAAGATACCCTGGCAGTGGCTTAGTAATACTTTCTTCAGTTGTCTTATTGGCTGTAAATACCAGATATACTTCAGTTACTTGGATAATAGCTATGTCTTGAGTGAGTAGATGATATTACTCAGAGTTGACCTGTTTACATTCATTAGAAGAACTTGTCATTTATAACAACCTTAGATTATTATTTCAAAGTTCACACTGCAAATTATCCTTCATTCAGATTTTCATATTATTTAGGTTTCTTAATACCATGGCTTATGTCAAAAGTCAACTAACTTTCTATGAATTTGACCAATTAG
This sequence comes from Myotis davidii, assembly GCF_000327345.1. Classification (NCBI taxonomy): domain Eukaryota; kingdom Metazoa; phylum Chordata; class Mammalia; order Chiroptera; family Vespertilionidae; genus Myotis; species Myotis davidii. The sequence continues at coordinate 1,924,983 of NW_006295054.1, forward strand.
GTGGATGTTACTTTTTTTTTTAATTTGCTTTTTCTTTTCATTATTTATACCATCATGAGAGAATGAACAAGGTTAGTAGATAATGAGCTCCTTTCTGCTGCTCCAGCTATTTTTAGAATCTTTGATTTTTTAAAAAAAAGTGGTTGGAGGGAAGAAATGGACCTGCATTCAACCAGGATGACCCTGGTCTCCATTAGCACGGGCATTGGTAAGCTTATTCTCGTTTGTTTTTGCCTCTCGTTTTCAATTACACTGTTTCTTTGGAAGTTCCTTCTTTTCATTCTGAACTTGTTCTGTAAGAATGCAGCTACAGATCAGCCTGTCATATGAATACGTGTTTATAAATGATTTACTTGGCTGTTCTAGTCTTAGTTAAATATGTATTTAAGATACTTTTTTTTCAAAATAGAAGTTCTGTATCATGTTTCTCACAGAATGGATTCAAAATTGCTGCAGATTTAGTCACTCATTTGTAATTAAATATTTTCAGGAGTTTTTGCATCAGGAGTTTACACTGTGTACTGATGCCCAAATAAATCATGGTGTAAAGTATAAGTCAGACATATTAAAAAAGTGAAGGAAAATGTCTTATTTGGTATTTCTACATTTTCCAGTAAGTTATTTTGCATAAGACAATGTTAAATACTCCCATTCCCCTCTTAATTTTAGTATATGCAACTATATATCCAGTTTTTCTTTCAAGAAAGCCACATCCTCAGAACCCAGAGAGGAATTCCAGATTGGTAATTCTCAGTTTCTCTTGGTATCATTCAAAAAGCAGACAAAACAATTTCTGGCATTCAATTTTTGAAAACCATAAAATCATTTCACCACTTAAGCCCAAACTTTCTAAATCAAATTTTGACTTAAGCACAAATACTTTTGCCATTTGTAAACCTTTGAAATTAGGGTTTCGAGCAGAACTTTCCAGACAGCCTTCAACAAAGCCATGTCAACACACATCTCTAAAGCACATTGAGTTATGTAGTGCTCCACTGTGTACGAGACACAGAAGGAAAAGAACTTAACCCTTGAGCAGGCCAGTGTGTTGGTGGAAGGGTGACAGGTGCGATCCGGCGAGGGTGCTGGAGGAGGGTGGGTGTGGGGTGTGCAAGTTTGAGGGTGCAGGGAGCTGGCATTCTGGGCTCTGGGCTGCAGGGCTCATTCTTTGCGACTCTGGTGTGTGAAGTGATTTATGGGAGTTGCAGCCCATGGGCCATACATCACCTTCCTGGTTGGCTTTGTTGACACCTTGTCACATTCTTGCAGGGCTTGAGGAATTCATTGTTCTTGTTTGAACTGATAAGAACAAAAAAAAAAAAAGAAGAAGAAAAGAAAGGTTTTCTCACTGAGACCTTGGGAAAGGCGGAGGGGGTGGAATGTTGACGTGGAGTAGCAGGGCTGCACTTTCCCAAGCGACGACGCAGCCCTTGCCTCTGCCCCATTCTTCTGTCCCAGGGACGCCTTGCCATTAGGTGTGCCAGCTGCAGTTTGTTTGCCCTCTGAGAGGCGGTTTCTGGTTGCGAGGTGTTGGCACTGTGGAGAGGGGCTTTGGGAGGAGGAAAGAAGGAAGGAGTTTTCTTCAGGACGTGGGAGATAGAATGGCTGAGAGGAGGCTGCAGTGGAAGGTAAAATGACCCTGGTCGCTGGGGGAATGTAAAACATGCGGGGACTTTTGATGTGAGCCCGTCTCCTCGAAGTTCATCCTTTGTACAGCATGCTTCTCGGGCATGGCGCCATGCTGACCTCTCCCCTCTGATGTGTAGTGCCCCATGCCTCACTTAGTCCTTTGGCAGCTGCAGCAGGGCCTGGCATCTGAGCCCAGCACTGGAAGGCAGCAGAGTTTCAGAATGAGAGCTCATCGAGCCACTGGTGAAAGGTTGTGTGATGTATATGCAGGGTATTAGCTTTCACTTCAGTGGAGCAAATGAATAATCTGCCTGTCTTTCTTAGATAGATGTAGAATAATATCTATGATATCTTTGCTTCAAAAAAATAAATGGATTAAACTCCTTTTTCCAATGAAATGAAATGGTTAGTAATTGAGATGGTTAGTCGTAGTATATAAGTTTTGAGTCTAGGATTCACACATTGTATTGTGTGCCCATCACCCAAAGTCCAGTCTCCTTCAGTCACTGTGTATTTGACCCCCTCTACCCTCTTCAACCTCCTCACCCCCACCTTCCCCTTCAGTAACCACCATTCTGTTGTCTGTGTCTGTCAGTCTGATTTTTGTTAAAACGTTTCATCTAAGAAAAGTAACAGGTCGGATCGTATGTACCACATGGGATTGCACATGCTCGTACTTTCTTTGTGGAAATGTATGTTTTCTTTGAGAACAGTTTGGCACCAACACATTCCGTTCACTGATAATCTCTGTCCTCAGCTTTATTCATTGGAAGAATAACCCATTCACACCCCTGACAAGGGATGGGTGTCCAGGGAGTTTTTGCATTTTTGTGTAACACTGTTAACAGGTTCATGTGTAACAACATAAATCACTTTACCTGGAGGTGACATTCACACATCCCCGCTGTGAGCCTCATTTTGAATGGGAGCCATAGGAGCCATTCTCAAGCTTCTTAAAAGGCTCTGTGCAACCTCATTCCTGTAGAATGCCTGTGAATGAGCTGCTCTCCCACTGGATTTACCAAACAGTTACCATGCTGCAGACAAGGGACGCTTGAGCTGCCAAGGTGGGTGGCCCGAGACTGGGATTCAGGAGCTGACATAGTGATCATGCTGAATACAAATGACAGTGACCTAGTAAATGTATAATAATACAGTAGTTTCATGATTAAATAAGACACTCGTTTGGGGGAAGTATGTGCTTTTTCTTTTCTGACATCTGCCTTGCGACAAAGTGCCATTTGACAACGTTTCCATGCCCCAAATCATGCAATGTTGTCAACATCGGCGTCAAAACGTGTAACGCATCTCCAGTTTTTAAAATCTCCAAGCCCAGTCCCCTCTCCCCACCCCCCACCCCTTTTATTTTTCTTTTCAATTCTGATGAGCCTACCAGTTCTGTCTTTGCCTTTTTCTTAGCTGGAGGCTGTGCTGGTCTCCAGAATTGCATTTACTGACAGTGTTTCACTGCTCTCTGCTGGAGGAGCCCAACGCCAGGCCAGGCTTCCCGAGCTCCAGGCACTTGCTAGGAATGCAGGTGAGATGGCTCAGCTGATAAACTCTGCAGTTCAGCTGAACACGAGGCTTATTCACCTTATTCATCGGGTCTGTAGGTCACAGTTGAAGAGCCGTGTTGTGCAGGCGGGAGGCAGGTTTCTTAGAGAGGAGGATGGTTCAGACGAAATGAAACTCTGCCCGTCTCCAGCCTCTTACTACATACAGATATCCTAGGTAGGGATGCAGACTGTGCAGTTTCCCTAGTCAGCTGTCTTTGTTCTGTTTTCTGACATAAAATAGATGTTTTATACACCTGAGATAGTAATCCTCAACCCCCCAAAAAGAGAGGGAGTAAATCTCTTTTGATCTCAACTTTTTTTTTCTTTCTTCCTAAACTTACTCTTGAATATGTGCATGACTGGAGAAAAAAAATCAAGAGTATTGACCAAGTTAAGTCGTGAATGTATTAGGATATTTTTTAAAAAAATTTCTAGGCAGGAATAATTTACATCTCCATTTTCATGAGCACAAAACTGTATCTACTTCTCAAGTAGGAAACAGAAGTACAAGTGCAAGAAACAACACAGAGACACTTTAGGTGGATATTGTTTTAATATATGTAATATACAGAGTACGCATATGCATGCCCATGTGCATGTGCGGTTATACATATATGACACGTATATATTTTGAAGGGACTGGGTGAGCAGATATAAGCATAACACATCTCCAAAGTGTTTTATGTGCTTTTCAGTCTAGCATCTTCTAACTGAAGAAAAAAAACCCCAACAACAAAAAATCTGCTTGATGAATAGAAATCATAAAAAGCAAGCCTTACAACAGCATTAAAGCGCTATTCTATTCTACAGCATTCCAAGTGAATTATTGCTGTGCTGTCAAAGAAAACAAAAACATTTGGGAAAGACTGTTTATTTTACAGTGGTTGACCAAAAGTATGCAAGTGGTTATGAAAAAAAATGTAGACAGCTAACGATGGGAGGTGCCACTTGCATATTCTGAAACCCATTCACAAACCTTCAGCACTAACTCTCAATCACTGCAGATAATGTTAGAGGTGAAAGCATTTTCCATGGGGAAATTCCCAGCATTTCCAAGCCTTTCAGTTTAAAGCAAGTAAATGAAACCTCTATCCCCATTCTGTCTCCCTGGCATTGCCTCACTCACAGAGCTTTGGTGGCATGATTTTTTTTTTCCCCCAAGAAGAGCAAGGGTAATTTTGCAAAAACATTTCTCCCAGAGGTTATGGCAATGAGATATTTGTGTGCTGCGCAGCACGTATTGCCCTTTGTGTGTCAAGATTAAAATAAAAACTGCCATTGACAACATGAATAGATTCTTTCGTTAAACAAATATTTCACTTTAGAACCAGATGAGAAATTAGAAATCCCTAACATAGTCCTTTCATAGTAAAGATAATAAAATGTGTACTCAGAGAAGATAAATGACTTGCTTAAAGCTGCATAGCAAGGCCGAGAGGAGGGAGAAGAGTTAGAAATAGAAGGTTACTGTTTGCGTTGTAGTATGTTTCACCCGAGAATCAGACTATATATAGTCAAGACCTCACTGCTATCTCCTGGTAAATGCTTGTTTTAATATTGAAGGATTTCTCATTGGCGAAGAGATCCTTTTTTCAAGAGTCTAGGTCTTGAGTGTTAGGTTTCTTTTCCTTTTTAAAATATTCACTGATAAATCGGGATCTATTGAACTTTCTGGGTAGATTATTAGATACGTGTTTTTATTCTTATCATCGTGGGGGTAAAAGGAAAGCTCTTAGATCCGCGTAGCAGGATTCTCACACACAACATCACTTAGAAGATACTGGTGGGAGGAATGCCTCCTGGGAAATGCTTCAGATTTCCTTTCCCTGTTCTCTGGGTGGTGTGTAAATTGGGAGGAAGGCGGCACATTTTAAATGTCTCCAAGTGAACTGACAGTTTACCACCATTCACACTAGTATTAGATGCTCTGGGCAGCCGCTGGCCGACAGCTTTGCCCCCAGAGTGGAGAGAGGGAAAGGAAGGGAAGAGATGGAAGCAGGACTGTTTGCCTCTGTGCCCTAGGTCAGCAGCCCCTCCTCCTTGTCTCTGAGGGTCTCCAGAGTCTGAGAGTTCTGTGAGGTGTTGGCCCAAGAGACGGCTGTCCTTGCCTAAACGAAACAACATCAGCTGTGGAGTGTGTGTGTTTTTCAGATGCAACATCTGCCTTCTTCCCTCGGTGACATCCCTGGGTCAATCATGTGCTTGCTGGCCAGGATATGTAAATAGAACTTGGCTAAAAAACATTTAAAGGATTATGAAGCCATCTTGCTTAATAGTAGCAAAACAAAACAAAACACCACTCCAACAAATCCTCGTGCGTGCTACTAAGGAGCGGGAAGATCCAGCCAGGACTGGAGTTGTCCTGGGCTTGAGTGTTGTCCTCCAGGACCTAGACGGAGGTGGGGCGGGGGGAGCGCTGGGGAGAGTGACAGGGAGAGGAGAAACTGCTGAAGGACAGACCCGCCGCACATGTTCGCTCGGGGCCGCCGCTAATGAGAGCAGCATGCGGGTGAAGCGCGCCTGCTAACCCGGGCACCCGCCTCTCGCACGGGTGCTGCGATGGCAGGGTCCCTGCTGCTTGCACCTCCTTGAACCTCACGCCTTTGCCCCTGTGCTCAGAGGTGGCCCTCGTCCTCGGTAGGTCCCGGAGGAGGTTCCAGGCAGCAGAATGCGTTGAGAGATCCAGACGGTGGCGTTCCGACATGGCTTTTGCAGTCGAACGTCTCCATCTCCTGTCCCTGGGCAGCCAGTTGCTGGGCAGCCAGTTGCTGGCCTGCCTCGGAGTTGTCTATCACCAGAGCTGTCTGCTCGGACCCAAGGGAAATGAGCGTGGAAACCCCCGGTGCCTGTGCGTGCCAAAAGCAACCTTAGTCAATGAAAGAGCTGGGCAGACAGCGGGGCCTGCGTGCAGACCTTTCCGCCGCTCCTCGGAGAATCATGCGCTATTTCTGTGGCTCCTGCCAGTTGGCGCCTGCCCGCCTTCTCTGTTCTTCCTAACGCGGCCAGGAACTGAGCTCAAGAGGAAGCCTCGGCTGTGCTGCAGCCGCGCTGCCAGGAGTGCGTCTGTAGCAAGTCCAGCAGCAAAAACAAAACAGGGCAGAGCCCACGAGGCCAGCCAGAGCAGCTGAGCGTGGAAACAGAGGGGCCTGCAGCAGCAGCAGCCAGCAGGGGAATGGCAGGGAACTCCCGGAGGGGCTGCGCTCTCTCCAAGGTGGGAAACTGAGGCAGGCAGAGGCTGTGCCAGATCTGAGCGGTGGCCCAGCCACATCTCCTGAAGGCTGTTGGGTTTTAGGAGCTCTGCTGTTAATGATGTGACGACCCTGGCCAATGTACTCCGCCTGGACTCAGTGATCTCATCTGTAAAATGGGGATGAGAATATTGACTCCCAACCTCCGAGGGCTGTTGTGGGAGAAATAAAGGAGAAAAAGTAAATGATGGCCTGGCAGGTAGGAAGCCCTCAGTAGGTGCTGGCTTGCCTTAGGGAGTTGTTCATGCACACCTGGTTTGTTAGCAAAATATTTTGAAACCAGGGCAGCTTTTCACTAAGAGAGGTAAGCCCCTTTGAATTAAGATGGGGTTAATTATATGACGTGGTTTAGTAGTGAAGTTATTGGAATGTTTAATCAAACAGTGGACATGCCCCCCCCCCCCTTTCAGGAAGAGCCCGACTTGAATAACGAGGAAGCGGGGAATGTGAGCGTGGAATCGTTGCTGTTCAGACTTCCTGAATCTATGTTTATCCCCTTTGTGAAAGCGCTTTCTGCACCTTCCTGCCCCAGAGTTTAACATGTTCAACCTCCAAGTTATATTCTGTTGGAAAACACTTCCCAAAAGGCTGAAAGGTTGTTCTGGGGGCACAAGAAGAGAGGGGGTGGTGAATTATGCCACGTTCAGTAAACACTAGTGATATGATTTTTCCTCCTTAGGCCCAGGTATATGGGAGAGATAAGGAACCAGCTTACAGTAACACTTATTCCAAAAGTGCGTACATCCAGGTAGGACACTAACTGGTCATACATCACTTAATAAAGACAATGATACAGACTGGCTGGTATGGCTCAGTTGGTTGAGCATTCTCCCATGCACCCGCAGGGTCCCAGGTTCAATTTCAGGTCAGGACACATACCCAGGTTGCAGATTACATTCCTAGTTGGGGAGTGTATGGGAGGCAACTGATCAATGTTTCACTCTCCCTCTAAAATCAATAAAAACATATTCTCAGTAATGATACAACAACAATTTATTGAGCCCTTACCGGTTGCCAAGTGTGCAAAGTACTCTAATATTTTATGCGACATTTCACTTAATTTACACAACAACCCCATGAACTATTTCCTGCCTAGCGGAAAATGAAGCTGAGAGAAGTTAGGTAACTTACCCACACTCACTCAGCTCCTGTCCTCTAAGCAACTGGGCTATTGCCTGTTTTTCCCGCTTAATGTGAACCCTAACCTCTTAATGCTAAGCCTAACCTGAACTTAATCTCTATGGGTCACTATTTTCTCCCCTGTAAATAAAGGCTGAAGATATATTGCCAAGGCTACTTCTTCCAAAATTCTAAACATTTCCAGAAGGAGGCACAGTTTCGAATAAGCAATCCCGCTTTCCAAATAAATTCTACTCTATTACGATCAAAGAGCCAGTTGTCTTTTCCTATGTATGTATCATTTAAGTTAGAGAAGTCAGCAAGGGATTAAAAACTGGGAAAAATAGTTGATGTTTTGGTATATATGCATGTCCAGTAGCCAATGGTAAAAATTAATATTTTTATCAAATTGTAGCTGCTCAGTCGATAATCACTGATCAATATTAATGCACAAGTGTATTTTCTTTTATTGTCAAGGGCAAAATTTAAACTTTATTTGTGCTGGCTTTTCCTCCATTTCTAAGGAAGGTTATGAATCTGTGCATATAGGGTGGGGCAAAAGTAGGTTTCCAGTGTGAGTACCGGATGCAGTTTATTCTTGTACTATTAATTATGAATTATTGTATTATTTTTCCAGATGAACTACTGTAAACCTGCTTTGGTCCCACCCTGTATAATTTGTATCCCTCAAAGTAAGCAGTCCAAATAGTTCAGCATTATTACTTTACTAAGCAAAATTTCTTTTATCAAAATATTCATGTCCTAATGGAATGATGCTTCTAAATTACTGATTTTTATTAATATCTTTGAAATTTTGTTAGCCTCAACTAGATTAATATGTGCTAATAATCACTGCCTGTGTAACCTTGGACACACTTCTTGATTTGGCTGCCTCAGCTATAGAATAGGAATGGGCGTGGAAACGTCATATTATTATACGGAGCTGATATGAGCATTAAGTGATTTAATTATGTAAAATGCTGCAAATTGTGCCTGGTACATAGTAAATGCTCTCTGTTAACTAATATTGTTAAGCACTGATGATGTCCAAACTGGAATTTTCTTAAAATTGTGCCCAGTAATTTTTAAATCATAATAAGCCTCCCAACTGATTCTATTTTGAATTAGTAATCAGCATTATAAAATTTATTTTCATTTCTCTCTGGTGTCTCTATATTACACGTACATAGAAAGTCTTTTTAAAGAAATTTTCATCTTCTACTTTATCCTCTCTTTAGCACTACAATAAGGGGTGACTTACTGTTTATTATCCTTTAAAACTTTATCTAGAGAAGTTTTTGATTTTTTAGCTCTGACATAAAATGGGTCACATTACCCTCATCAAGTTGATTTACTTGGAACGGCAGGTTATTTTAGGTAGAATTTGTCCTCAAGCTCTTCCTAAGCGTCTTGAGTTTCAGAGAAACATGTTTCCAGCCCTAGTCACGGTAAATGACATCACGAGACACATAGCTCAGATACAAAAGTTTGTTGTTATGTTCTTTTGGCCAGAAGAGACTCTTCTTCCTGGGAAATGTAGCCACAGAATGTTGCGTTGGAGTTTTATTAATATCCTTGTAGATTGAAAACAAAATGTTTTCCCTCCCTGTTTTTGTTCTTTTCCATTTGGTAAACCCAGTGATTGGCCACATGAGCCAATGTGTGTTTCATTTGCTTATTTTTTTTGTGCACTAGCATCCCTGGTGATGTCATCTGGAATGTGTGCAATCCCTGGGAATAAATAACATGCTGAAAAATAGTTTGTTTTGAGGCAACAGGATCATTTGTGCACCTTACATCTCACTCCTCATATCTCAAACCAATTTTCTTTTCCAGAAAAATAATGCCAAGGCAGGTCACCTCTCCCATAGTTCTTGATTCAAATGATAATAGTCACAACAATGATATGAAAGATTTTTATAACTAAGGACTATGATTTGAGAGTCACATTTTCAAAATTATTTTAAAGTCTGTTTTGATGATAGCAAATATTTATGCCATGAAAATGACTTTTATCTTTTTTTTTTTTTACAGGCAGGTTACTAGGTTAAAAGATTAGACTTATTAAACTTGTCTTACATTTATATTTTTGCTCTATTGTCACCATTCTTTACAAATGTTTATTCACTAAAAACAGTGTGAGTGTTAAGAGATGAGGATGCTAAGCAGAATTTAAAGTCGATTGTTCTCCAAATGCGTGCAGGCTGACAGTTCACTCCAGGTTAAAGATTCTCTAGCAGCCTGAGTTCTTTTGTCTCCTCTGAGGAGCATCTTCTGATCTATTATCCTTGCTAGGAATTCCGGAGGAGGACATTGATCCAAAGACAACACAGGTGTTCTGGGAAGGAGGCATCCATCCAACCAGGGAAAACCATTGAGTTCAAGGGAAATTTCCAGACAACGGGTTTCCATCTGCCGGCCAAGAGCCACCTGGCAGTGGTCACTTTCACTCCCTGCCTTACCTTCAACACACTTGTGCTGTTTGAAGGCACAGTCCATTGAATTCCTCACTTCCCGTTTTATGCATTGCCATCCTCCCCCACCCCTTAATAAGAAATAATAATGGAGCAAGACTCTCTTCAACTGTGGGTTGGATTATGAAATTCTTGGGCTTTTCAATGACTTAGAGCTCTTCTAGAAAGTAATGCCTGTTCCTCATGGCCCAGAATTGTAGAAGGCCAATTACCTCACTCCATTTATTTGGCAATTTAAATGATACCTTTTCTATAAAGGGCTCATTACACAAATGGCCCCCTATGCAATCAGTGTTGTTTTAGTGGGAATTTCAAAGACGGAAGTTTAGTGACTTGCTCTAAGGCCAATTTGATGAAGACAATGAAAATCTTATCTTCACTCTTCTCTTTAATGGGCATTCCAGTGAATCACCATGTGGAAGAGTATTTAGAAAATATTTTATATATGAATCTGTGAAATTCTAAAAATTTTAGAGAGGGATAGATCTTTTATAATTAAAAAAATTAAACAGTAAACATTCTTTGACCACTAGGACCTCTGTAGGAAGATAATTGTAGTCAACATAGCCTACCATCGACCAGCTCCTTCTACGTTTATGATTCTAATTGTGCTTCCTTGCCTTTTGCTCCAAGGCATTGTGTCTTTTGATCTCCCTCACTTACACAAACACACAGATACACACCTGCTCACACCTTCACAAAGTGGTTTTCCTCGGTTTATCAATGCCCTTTCCTCAAGGGTTTAGCAGTTGTTCTCAGCTTTCCGAACGCCACGACCCTTTAATACAGTTCCTTATGTTGTGGTGACCCCCAATTTCATTGTTACAAATTGAACATAATTAAAGCATAGTGATTAATCACAAAAACAGTATGTAATTATATATGTGTTTTCCGCTGTCTTAGGCGACCCCTGTGAAAGGGTCGTTTGACCCCCAAAGGGGTCACCACCCACAGGTTGAGAACTGCTGGTTTAGGGACATAGGATGTGTTTGTGAATTAGGAAGGCACAAATATCTTCTTAAAAAGAAACCTTTGAATAAAACTTAGTGTACACCATTGACTCGTTGATGCACTTACCAATATGTATAGAGTGCCTACAGCATGCCAGGCATTTTGGCCAGATTATATTATTTAACTCATAACAAAGATGGCTCAGGGACCAGGGGGGCCATCAACCCCTTCTAGAGATGCTTGTCTGACTTCAGACTCTGTGCTCGTTCTTCCAGTAGTGATCTTTCGTCCAGTAGTAAGCTGCCTTCCAGTTGCTTACTAGCAAGAAGGACTACAAGCTTGAAATTTTGTTTTATTACACTTTTGAATTTTACCGTCACCCTATTCCAACCAACACCAAAATATCCAAAGTATTACACATTTCTTAAAAGAAATATTCATTGTGCTCATTTTAATCTCCTAAACTTTATTACTCTTGTCACATAAACTCCAGTATCTAGCTAGATATTTAAGACTCCTTTCACTTGGATTTCATAAGAATTATTGTTAGAATTAATACAGTATTACCATTATTTGTTTTGTTCTGTTTTCCTCAAGTTTCAAGAAAGGGGATTTTTAAAAAATCAAAATCAAACAATCCTCAGCTCATCACAAGCTGCCTTAGTTATCTGGCATTTATTCCTTCTCTTTCCCAACAAGATGACCTGAGCACTGAGTCGATGGAACTCAGATACACTGCAGGTTTGCAGACAACCTGTTACAGAAGATATATTCTAAACACACAGACAGTACAGATGAGTGCTCCAGAGAGTTCCCATGACAAGAATGCTAACTGAAAACCCAGTACCCAAGGCCAACAAGGTGTGGGGCAGAATAGTCTAGCCGTGCTGCACGGTGAATGCATCAGAGTATGACTTTAAAAAGGAAGGTGGGTAGCTATCGACAAATCTTAGTTTAAATGTGGTTTAAGTCATGGGAAAGTACATATCAGGGTTGTTATAAGGATTGTCTCATTTCTTTCTCATAGTAACTTAATGAGGTAGAACTATTATCATCCTGATTTTACTGATGAAGAAAGCAAGGTACAGATTGAAAAGTTATCTGGAGAATTCAACAGCTACTACCTAAGTGGCAGAGCTAGGCAGGGCAGGTTGGCTCCAGAGATGTTGTTACTTGACTACCCATTTCTTTCTAGACCCTAGACCAGTGATGGCGAACCTATGACACGCGTGTCAGAGGTGACCCGCGCGAACTCATTTTTTTGGTTGATTTTTCTTTGTTAAATGGCATTTAAATATATAAAATAAATATCAAAAGTATAAGTCTTTGTTTTACTATGGTTGCAAATATCAAAAAATTTCTATATGTGACACGGCACCAGAGTTAAGTTAGGGTTTTTCAAAATGCTGACACGCCGAGCTCAAAAGGTTCGCCATCACTGCCCTAGACCCACTTATAGGGGAGACCACCCTGAAAAATTCTTCTGCTTTCTTCACTAAAGAAGATTCAAGCTGTCTTTCCTCTAATTCTTATCCACATTTATGTCTTCCATAATTATCACAGGTATGGATCCCTACAGCAACAATGTCACCAACTTACAGAGTAGTTAAATAGCAAAGAATCCTAAAAATTTACCTGGCCTATTTTATCAGCAAAAACTCTAAGGTTAGAGTTGCTCAAATCCGTGTTATAGCACAAAGGTTAGTAGTTACCAAGTACAGGCCACTATTTAAGTATAGCACTTAAAACATTGTTTATCCGCTTATATTCAACTCCAGTAGGTCAGAGATCTTGTTTTATGTATCTTTATATATCGAACCCTCAGCACGTGTATGAGACGTAATAGCTGCACAATTCATGCTTGTGAATGATGGAGTGAATAAAGTAATAGGCCTTGGTTTTGAGTCCTTTGAGAATCCTACTTAATCTCTCATTAATAGATTCTTGTGATTTGATCAATGCAAGACTATCACCTAGTCCTACTCAAATATGATAGTTCTGTAATGCTGCTTAAGATGTAAATCCTTTCCTTTTATGGCAGCCATAGTACTCTACTGACTCAAGCCAGCTGCCTATGCCATGGAAGTCCACATTCTCCATCCCCACCCCACCCCCACCCCGCTTTCAGGTAGACCAGAACTCCTTTCTTTACCACCTCATTCATGGTTTTCTCTTCCCAGCCATCAGAACAAGTTGTCCTTTCCTTGTGAAGCATAGAAACTGAGCCCCTCCCACACTGTTTTTGATTCCAAACCCTTATACCTAACAGGCCATTTACAAGACTAGGATAAGCAAGCATTGTAACTCCAGGGAGTTTCCTGATTTCCTGATCCATTTCTGCCTCATAGGGGCCAGACAATGCTAGGCTTATGGGAAACTCAGCCAGAAGACTGGCAAGTGGATTAATCTGCAGTTAACCACAGCAGTAAATGAACACAAAGGAAATGCAGATGTAAGTAGGGGATAAACTTTGAGTGGTTCCATCAGCAGTGATTCATGATGTTGAACTACAGTCATATTTCCTTCCATGCACCCTCCCAATTTCCTTTCTGACCCAGGCAGCAGTTGGGGATGGTGGGCAGGCCTGGGGTGGCTTCTGTGGTCGTGACTGTAGAAGATGGGTCCTGTGGATGTGAATCTGGCTGGCAAACAGGACAGATGTTTTCCTAAACATGTCTTGTTGAAAGTGGCACTATGTGCATTTAAGGGACAGTGGTAGTTAAAAGAATGACTTAAATATTAAAAAGCCCCAAGAAGCAGAAGAGCAGTTTCTTTCTTCTCCAGGTCTGAGCTGCTGATCAGGGGTGGCAGCGTAAAGAGGGGGGCAGTGACAGGGACACCAGGTTGGGGTCCAGCCTCAGCCTAGCCGCCTTTTGCTATGTAATACGAGTCTCAGTTCCCATAATATCGGTGATGATTTCTCAAGAGTATGCATTTAAAGAGCCCAGTCCCATGCCTGGCACTGGGGCCACCCTCCAGAAGGTTGAACTTGGCCTGCCAGCACCAGAGAGTCGTCCCAACTGTGATTTTATTGCCTGAGTCACTCGCTGAATCAGATACTGGCTGCATGGAGGAAGTCTTCTATTAGGGATGCTTTGAAACTGTTTTTCATTCATTAACACCCTTTTCCTGTGTCCCATCCTTTCCCTCCAGCCTCTCTGCTTCATCTCCCTGCAGACTTTGACCCCCTCCTGCCCACTCAGTCACTCCAGCGATTACAGTTTTACGATAATGTGCCTCCTTGTTTCCGAGCTGGTGAATGGGGAGCGGAGAGCTCCGCCTGCCCACCAGCTCGCTCGCTCACGCTGATGGTCTTGGCGAGGGGACAGAGGCTGCTGGCAGAAGCCGAGAGAGAGGGAAAGCACTGTGGTAGCAGCATGAAAGAATTTGGCAAGGCGGTGCTCGCCACATGACTGTGATTCATACTGTACTCTCGAAATGTGGCAGGAGGGCTCGGAGAGGCTTTCATGCCAGCACACAGAGCGCAGACGCTCATTTTCAAACATCACATTCTTTTTATAGTACGGGCATGCCTCAGAGGGAAAATATTGAACTTGGCCTGCCAGCACCAGAGAGTCGTCCCAACTGTGATTTTATTGCCTGAGTCACTCGCTGAATCAGATACTGGCTGCATGGAGGAAGTCTTCTATTAGGGATGCTTTGAAATTGTTTTTCATTCATTAACACCAACTCGGGGCCAGTGTTTCACTGACGTGTAGCTGACTTTTTTTTTTCCCCTTGTCCGAAATTGAGACATTTCCTCCAAGTTGTAGTTGGGTCATTTTTAAGGATCTTGGTGAAAGAGTCATCTGTGTGGGGTGGAACAACGCAAGGGACCTCTTCAAAGTGGGTTCGTCATCTCTGAGTGAATCTGATCCTTGGGAACAGCGGGGCCGGGGAAGGGTCTCTCCGAGTCGGACAGAATGCTTTCCGATCCCGACAGCGTCCTCCATCCATTCATCCCGTTGTTAAAACTTAAAACTAGAGCTGACCAGCTGTTGGGAGAAGTCCTCGGTTTTATGTTAACCAAATGGTGCTGCCTCCTGGGGCTGGAAGGGGGCTGACTTCAAGCCCAATTATAAATGTGTGGCTCTTTGGAGCCGCAGAGACCTACAAAACGGCCTTGATTCACAGGGGCCCTCCGGCTCAAAGGCGCTCAGCTTCCCGTGGGCCATAAATCTGTATCTGCATCAAAAAGTGTGCAGGCTGCAGAGTGTGGAAGTCCCTCTCCCTCTGCGAGTGTGTCTGTGACAGATTTATACGATGGCCCCACAGTCGCAGATTCCTTCTCTAGTCATGCCCCACTGCCTCAGCCCGGTTTCCTGTGGCGGCGGGGACCAGGCCCTGCGTGAGGAGGGGCGAAGCAGCTCCGCTCCCTGATGGCTGTGAGTTCAGGAGGACCTCAAAGGGCCAAGGCCAGACCCGTCTGTTCACAGCAGCGTCTACCGTCTCGTCTCACGGGTGCGGTTACAGCCGCGGTCCAAGGCCCTGAGTCTCAGGACAGGATCCGCCAGGGCAGCGCACGCCCACATTCGGCGCTGTGGGAGCCCAGGCCCAGCGCATACCTTCCAGGAGAACAAAGCACCCACCTGGGATAGGTTTTACGCCGTCAACATGATTTTCTATTCTGGAGAGCACACGTCTAAGATGTGAAAAAGTGAAAGGTAGCCTTGAGTCCACTTAGGCTTTGTGCATTAGTATTTGTCAAGGGACACAGAACAGAACTTGTTTTTACACCGGCCTCCTGGTTGGAGATGTGCGTCCTGAGTGAACATTGCCGTGTTCTGGAGACATGGCCGGTCAGAACCCTCTTGTGGCCTCCACCTCCTGGTTCATGGCCGGCCTGACAGTCCCTACTGACACAAAGCTAAATCAGAGTTCTCATGAACCAGAACTGTTGTGAGCAACCAAGCGACAAACTGCTTAATCCATCTAATTTGGGGGGACGGGGATCAAAAAGCAAAGAGGCCGGAATGGTTTGAGTCTTCTAAGGAGAGAAACAGCAAGACTGATGTCTGACTTCTGGATCTGACAGTCTAGCCTGCACAACAGGGCTGTTCCTTGTTGTGCTGTGTTTTGCTCAGCGCACCCAAACACATAGAGAATGTTTGTGATGCTGTTTCTTAATTCACTATTTTTTAGGTCGCAGTCCCACAAAGAAGTGATATAAGGGAATGCAGAGTTATGCAGCTAAAAATTAGTGTCCTGTTTTTGAATTCACAGTTCTTAGTTTTTCTTCTCTTCCATGGGCCACCTTCACATGAGCATGCTGTGTGCCCCTGGTGTTTGTATTATATCCGCCGCATATTCTTTCTTTTAACATGCTAAGGATTCTGGTTTAAATTGAAAATAAAATTTCAGTTTGAAAAATGAAGTTTTAAAACTCTACCATCTGCTAGATTTTTGAAAGAGGATCTGCTAAATGAAAATTGTGTGTGTGTGTGTATGTGTGTGGTTTATTTTATAGGCACTGCATATTTCTTTGATGATCTATTTTCCAAGCCCATTCTTATCTTTTAGAAGATGTTTTCAGGATTTATGCATTTGGCAAGATTTCAGAGAACTCGACAGTGGCGGAGAGGAGAGGTACACTCCATTTATAGGGAATCCTGAATCAGGGTCAATGAGCGTTTATTTTGCTCTGTGCTTAAATTTATTTCTGCTCTGGACATTTCTTTCAAATGGATCTTTTTATTCCTTTTTTTACACTGGCAGAACTAAGCATTTTATTCCTAAGGACTCTAATAATAAAGCTTTTCAGTCCAGACATAGGAGGAAATTTGCAAAATGCATCAGGAAAGTATGCCAATTGTTTTTCAAGCCATCGTGTATGTTGAAAAAGTATTGTATTTATTAGTGTTTGCCAAACTATATATTTAATGATGCAGAATAAAATTGACCTCTCTCTTTTGGTGCACAGATGTATAAGTTTTATGGGAGTACACCCCAAGGTAGAGACTTATTGAAATAACTCTTAGAAAGAGCAAGGTTGGTCATAAACAGTGATGCCATAACCCCACAATTATGTACGCTCAGTGATTCAGAAGGGATGTCTGGGAGAAGTGTTTTATGTGGTTACAGGGACAAGCAGAAGTGAGTATGGAGAAGCACAATCCGAAGGCTTACATTTTTTGCGTATCCCCCAATAACATCCTCTTGCAGCTTTATAATGTAAATCTACTGGTATCAGTAAAATGGCATTTAAAACAAATAATAAAATGAACAACATTTGCAAAGCAATAAAGATATCACCTCTGCAACCATTTTGCTACGGTTTTGAAAAATGTTAGTAGATAGCTCTCCAAAGATGCAAATAAATAATATTTTATTAGATTTCAGCCCAAGAGAAAAGGGAGGAAAACCTTCAACTAGAATTACACGATTACTACTTTGCTCCTCTCTCAACCAAGCAGACATTAAAATGGAACATAAAATAAGTCTGTAACAAGATTTATGAGGAAAGGTATTATACTTAGGGGCACATTGGGCAGAAAAGTCATTAAAATTGTTTAGGCTTTGGGACGGGGGGACACCTTTTTTACAAAAATGAGAAATTCAGATGTACCCAATGCCTGACGACTACCTAAGGCTTGAGGCTTACGGCTCTGATTCCTACTCCCTTATGTCGCTTCTTCTCACCAAACAAAACTGAACGATTCTGTTTTCTCCAGGAAAACACAGGAAAAGAAGTATATTGGCCTAGCGTTCTTTTTGCATGCACTGGGAGACCCAGGTTATTGAACGTTAAGACAACATAAGGCATGTTATTTCTGCCATTCTTTAGTTGGGGGGGAGGGGGTGTCAGCAAACAAACATTTGTGCACAGAAGAGGTGAGAACAGCGCTTACTGATGTCCAGGGTCCTCGCACCTTAACTTCGCTCTGCATCCTATTTAGTCTGTCGGACAAATTTGCTTTCCTGTTGGTTGTATATATGTTTTCATAAGGGCGAGGGCTCAGCATGTGCTTTCTGCTCTGTTCTGGTCGGAGTTTGGTTAATATACTCAATTCAGTATTTTATGCTATTCTGTTTCCTTGACTGATGCTTTTATGTTACAGTAAATCTCAGTTGACTCTCTCGGTGTAGTTGAGGTGAGTGAGTGAATATGTGTGTGTTTTCTTACCTGTAAAGTTTTAACTTTGGCTTAATGTTTAACCCGGAAACCCGTCAGGACAAAGGAGGTCTACTAAAACTGTATTCCTATTGAGAATCTCCAAGGTTATGCAATACTATGAAATGGTAGTTTGGGTAAAAGTTCTGTAGTTCCTCTTTATCAGAGTAATAGCTTTTTTTTGGGGGGGGGGG
>NW_006295054.1:1943351-1983550 GCF_000327345.1 Myotis davidii
TTTTTTTAAAGAAATGTTTCAAGGAGGTCTTTGAAAAACATTTTCTTCAAATGTTCATTGCATCTAAGATCCCATTTTTGTCCCTTTATTTGCTCCAGAATACCGCCAGCCTGCCAACAAAGGAGGGCCTGTGCTCCCAGGAATGTTCTGCATTCCTCTCTGGAGTAGGCATTTTTCTCAGCTACAAAGGCCCTTTGGCGAATTCCCTCTAATCATTGGATTTACCCTGGGCCCTGATAGGTGCCATTCATGGACTGGGTCTGCTGTGTGATGGGGCTGAGACATTAATGGGATCTTTTCACGATAAACAAAACTGGGTAACATTACCAGCGGGGTCACAAAGCTGCTGCTGTTAGAGGTGTGGTGCTGTCTCCCTTTTTCTTTCTCCCTGTCTTTTCCTTCTTCCTCTAAGGCAGTGGTTCTCAACTTTCTGGCCCTTTAAATACAGGTCCTCATGTTGTGACCCAACCATAAAATTATTTTTGTTGCTACTTCATAACTGTAATGCTGCTACTGTTATGAATCATAATGTAAATATCTGATACGCAGGATGGTCTTAGGCGACCCCTGTGAAAGGGTCGTTCGACCGCCAAAGGGGTCGCGACCCACAGGTTGAGAACCGCTGCTCTGAGGTTTGTCCTCTCCTTTTCTTTTTATGGGTGTATGTTTCTCTGTGTGTGCAGCATGACCATTTCTAGAAGCAGATCTCCTCACCTTGGCTGCTGTTTGAAAGTCAGTGGCCAGTTGCAGGCCTTTGTTGGCACTAAGATGATTCCATAAACTGATCTCTAGTAGTTTCACAGCCTGCAGGGAGGACTGTGTCTTCCTAATTGATGCAGCATTGGAGGAACACTGCATGAAGAATCTATCTTATATGCTGGCATTTAATTACCCCAGATATCTGGTAGTTGTGATGAATGAGTCTGTGGGAGCAGACACCATAATCCTTCATGTGGCTGCTCCGCCTGGTGCATCGTGTCACCAGTGTCAGATTCTAGGGCAGCTCCAGCCACTGATGCTTCCTGTTGGCCTTTGAGAAGAATGTAGAATGGGGTCGTTGTAGAATTGGTTAGTTGGAATCTGATCGCTGCAATAGCAAAGAAGTGGAAAGTACGGTTCAGAATTACCTTAGATGACATAACACTAGTTTTTGCTGAAAATAAACTGTCGTACAAACTAGAGACCATGCAGTTGTGTTAGCTACGTCATTTTATAAGTTTCAAGGAAAATTAAAGAGAAAAAAGTCTTATTTTAAATGAAACTCTTTGTTCTGTAATTTGGGAAAAAGCCCTGTTTTAGGCATTAGGATAGAAATAGTGTACTTCATTTCCACTAGTTTTCTTCTGCTGTGTCTGAATAAGGCAGCCCAGGGGAAGCACAACACTGGGTTGGTCTGGGCGAGCACAAAGTGAAAAGCGTGCAGAACAGTGTTTTAAAATTCAAAAAGGATATTAAGGCAAGATATGGTGGGTACAAAACAATGCATATCATTGCTCCTGGAGAAATAAGAAAGTTACCTGATTCATCCATAGCAAAGGATAGCACATTGGTTTCATGCTGCCCAGACGCCATTGATGTTAATTCTTTATTTTAATTTTTTTTATTTGAGAGAGAGAGAGAGAGAGAGAGAGGCATTGATTTGATATTCCACTTATGCAGTCATTGGTTGATTCTTGTATGCTCCCTGACCGGGACTTGAACCCACAACCTAAGTACGTTCTCTGACCCGGAAATGAACCCACAGCCTTTTGGTGTACAGGACAACCAGCTGAGCCACCGGCCAGGGCACCAGGACCTATTTTAATTTCAATTTCAATTTAGTGTGGGTGTTTCAGCATGCGCTTCAGTCCCTAGAAGGTAACAAACATGACACCAGGCTTCTTTCTAGCTAAGGTATGGCGCTGCTGTTTCACAGCCTCAAAGATGCCTACCTCAGTACGTTTTCAACTGTACAAGTGCTATAGTTCCGGCGGGGGAAGAGTTTGACAACTAGCACAACAGGGTAGAAGATCATTGCATTTGACAGACCTGTGTTTTACTCATTTCCTTTCAGGTTTTGTTTGTTGATTAATGCTATTTGTTATAATCAGTGCAGTACAATCTATTGTTCGTCATGAACCAGTGTTCAGATCTTTTCAGTGAGTTCTGCAGCTCTTGGAGGAGGTGCTTCCCAGTCTCAAGGGAAGCCTGCAGTGGTGTTTCCTGCAAAGCCCCATTACACTTGAGAAGGTGCTGCCTGGGCATCGTTAATTTTGTTTTTATTAAGAAAGCTTCATTAAGGAAGTTTCAAAATATCCATGTTATATGCTGTTCTTGTGTTTCTTACATAAGGTTATTGAATATATTGGACATCCTTTCAGGACTAAATTTCATTTACTAGCATATCTACTATGCCCTCAGTGGTAGCGGCTAAATGTCTAGTGCCAACTATGTCAAGCAATTGACTCATGTTATCCTTAATCCTCTTAGCAACCCTGCAAAATTGTGTTGTGATTATTCCCATTTTGCAGATGAGGAAACTGAGGCTCAGGGAGGTTGTAGTGTTAGAGAACAGAGATTCCAACTGTAATGGGGAAATTGCTATGGCTGTGCTCTTCGTACTCTGCCTCTTGTCTGACTATGTCATACTTTGAAACAAATGACACCTCAAAGGTTTGCAGATATCCTTATATTTCATAGCTTGTTTGGAACAAGTGCTTTTCAATGTTTATTTATTCACCATAGTACCTACATTTAACCCCTCTCCACCCCCCCACACACACACCCCCATAATGCTTTCAGATCCTACTTTGCACTGCTTCCCAATTTATTTCATTATTTCATTGGCCTTTTTGCTTACCGTCACAAGACATACACACTTTGGAAACTCTACCTTATGATGTGATAATCTCAAGATATTTAGTAGAGGGAGATGAAGGCTTGAATCAAGTTTGATTCTGAATGAGAAGAATTCTGGCTGAGATATTAAATGGAAACATTCTGGCCAAGTTTTTGAATGCCTATTGAAGAAAAGCCTAATTCACTCTAGACTTTTCCCTATGTTCTAGACATTTTACCATCGTCTGTACCCTTTAGGATTTTCTATTCTGAGAAAGGAAGTGATTTTCCAGATTGTGTTAGTTAGGTTTATGATGAGAATTAAAGAATTTTCTTCTCTGGATCATTTTAATTTTAATTTACAAATATCTTCCTGCCCCTTAAGAAAGCTGAAATGTCTAGTTCCATCATGAAATGCGCCACCCCATTTTACCTATCAACACCTTTACCACCCACATAACTAGTTTCCTGACACTCGGGTTTTTCTACTTCTCACAAAGTCAGACACAGAGGCAGCTATGTGAGGAATTTAATAAAATAATAAATACATAATAAAATTGAATGAGGGGAGGAAACCTTTTGTCTTGGTCATTAACTATTTTGTGTTTAAAAAACAGAAAAAAAACAACCCTGACTTATAGGATCATTACTTCACTCTTTTAGATGATTTTGTTTATGCAGTTTAGATTACTTAGCTAGTTACTAATAGCCTGTTAGGTCATGTTTACTCTGTTGACAATGAAAACTGGTGTGTTTGAGTTCAGATCCACCCTCCGCCCCCCCCCCCCCCGGGTTATTTTAGTCATAGCTACCTGTCAATTAGAGGGAAATGACAGCAATGACCAGTCTCCACATTCTGTGCTACACTCTAGTAAACTAGTGGTTCCAGCGTGGGGTACACACCCCACAGAGGGGCAATTTGATTTTTAAAGGGGGCAATTCGATAATGAGTAAACAGTGAATTTTTTGCATTTCTTATGGTTCTAGGGGCCTCATATTCAATATATACATATATATTGTGACATATTTATGGATTTCAGTTCTCTTATGTTTTGAAACTTTATTTGCTATTTTTTCATATCACTTCATATTATTATTTTTTAAACTATTTCTTAGTGATTTCTTCCTCAGGACTTCAACTGTCCCTTATTTCTTTTATTTTCCTCTTTCACGGATGCCATGTTCTTTGGAACCTTGTTTAATGTCGCTCCAGGATGGTGGCAGGGCCTGTGTCCCACATGGGGGAAGCCGACTGTTGATTTGTTGGTGCTAGGTCCATGGTACTGTTTATTTTTAAATGGCCAATGCGCATTATGGCAGCTCCTGTGTCGAGCATCTGCCCCCTGGTGGTCAGTGCATGTCATTGCTACCAGTCAGACGGACGGACACAGCCTTTTATATATATAAAATTTTAACAATTTCTTAGTGATTTCTTCCTCAGTACTTCAGATGTCTTTTGTTCTTTTATTTTTCTCTTTCGTGGATGCCATGTTCTTTGGAAGCTTGTTTAGACAAAGTTAATGGCCTTTTAGGCTTCCTCCATGTGAATAGGAGCTCACTTGTTGAATAACATAAATTCTATGTCTTGGGGGGGTGGGTATGAGGATTTTAGAGATGCTTAGGTGGGGCATGGCCAAAAAAGGCTGGGAACCTCTGCTCTACATTCTGTATGATGAGATTTGTCATGAAAGCATTAGGTCTCAAGTTACTCAATGGCTGAGCGTTTCCCACACCATTATCCTGAGGACTCATTTTTGTTCTCAACCCCAGGGCACAGGTGGGCTCTCTTCCCAAGGTTCCTTTCCAGGGTGTCCTCAAGCTAAGTGGAGTCTGTTCCTGGTTCAGAGCATAGCCGAGTGCCAGAGAGCAGAGCTTCCCAGCCTGGGACCTGGTGCACAGTCCAGTTAGGACCAGACAAGTGGGATTACCTTTTCCACAGTGAGCGCAGAGCCACTGGTCAAGGACCACCCTGTGGAAGGAGGCTGCCCACCTCTGTGAATGGTAAGAAATGCACAGAGCAGGGTGCGGAGACCGTAGTAACAATTGCATGGTTTCCTGTTCTGGAAAAGGCAACTAAGGTAACAACTACAAACACAAGTAGCCCAATTTTTGTGGTAGTAGCTCTTGTCACTTGTGAAGACTCACTAGGAATCCTCCTGTTTACAGTTAAAGCTAGATCGTCTCAGACTAGCATTATTAAAGGAGATTGTGTGGTGTGCAGGAGCCAATGTATAGCAGATTATTCCATTTTCAGAATTTTGTGAGCTAATTGTTAAACAGCAATTACCCAAAGTTAAAGTGTATAAATTGACAATTAAATCATTACAAAGAAATCTAATCATTTCCAAATTGTTTTACTAGATTTTCCTATTAATTTTGCTCTTGAAGCTTGTGTGTATTGTATCTGTATGGAGAAAGTGGAATATAATATGTGCCTCTGTGCCTCTCTTGCCAGCTCTTTGTTCAGTGGTGACATATGGTGGCTTGAAATCGACTATGGTGGGAAGAGCATGGATGCCATAGAAATTGGCAAATACGACAAATAGGACTTGACATCTGGTTCTGATGACTCTCCAGACTTAAGAAAGTTACTGAGGACATTTTAAAAAGTCAGGTTAAACTTAGGAATGTTGTTTTGATAGCCTTTACATTGTGAAGAGCACATAAATAATTGAGGAAAAATTATTCAAAAACTATTTTCCAGTTCAGCAAAGAAGCGATTCAGGTTACTGATGAGTGAGTGAAGGTCTGACTTCATTGTTTCACTTTGGTCTTAATAATGTAAAGGGAAATATCAATCCATGTTCATGTTGGCACTACACTTATTTCTTAACGACCTAGCTATTTTGCTGCTAAATTGAATAATAACCGAGCATTGATTTGTAGTCTGATTTTGTGATACTATATTTGGTGATAGAATTATAAATAACTGATAATGAATTTTGCAAAGGAAAACAAGTCAAACAGAAGTTACAGATGTTTTTAATTTACAGAGTATTGTATATTTTATTATTATTTGACATTGTTTGCTATAAGTCTTGATATCACAAAATTTATAATAACTCATGAAAGTGTATATATGAATACACATTTATTTTCTCCCAGAGAGCCTGGTGTAAATCATTTACTAGATAATAGAAGACAGTGGAAACCTTATAACCTAAATCCAGAAAATTTTTACAAACTTCTGTTGAGTCCTATTTTTGAAAACCTTATTCAAGGACACCAGCAGAACTTTTCAAACAGCATGAAAAGTCACACACACACACACACACACACGCACGCCTAAGAAAGAAAAGCCATCACTATTAACCAACTTTGTCTTTGAAAATCTAATTGAAATACTTATATCTGACATATACTGAAATATATCAGAAAATGAAGTATTTTTTGTTAGACCCATAGAACTGTTCTTCAAGTATAGCAAAAAATGATGGTATTGATTAACTTACTTTTTGTTGTTGTTGTTATTAATCCTCTCGATGATATTTTTTTCCAGAGAGAAAGTGGAAGGGAGGAAGGGAAGGAGAGAGAAAGAGAAACATTGACGTGAGAGAGACTCAGTGATTGGTTGCCTCCTGAATATGCTCTGACTGAGGTGGGGATCAAACCTGCAACCCAGATACATGCCTTTGACCAGGAATTGAACCCGCGACCCTTTGGTGCACAGGCTGAGGCTCCAACCACTGAGCATACCAGTCAGGGCTGATTGACTTATTTTTTTTAAAAAAAATCTCCAGTTTATTTTATGAGAACCACTTCTGTGCCAAACTTTGTCTATGGTTCCACACAAAGATATGAAAGTTCTGGTACCTGTTCTCCAAGTCAAGTTCAAACATTTGTTCACAATATGGGTCATCCCACTTTAAAAATGTTATTTTTCCATTCCAAGCAAGAAGTAAAGTTAAAGAACCAATCTCAGTTTCTTAGGAGAATTGGAGTACATCTGTGAAAGTCCATGATAACCTGAATTTATTTACATGGAAAGATATTTCTAAACCAACAGTATTGAACATCACCTCTGTGCTACATCTTGTACCAGATACATTCCTCAAAACTCTGTAGCTAGGTTCTATTAGCTCCATTTTACACAAAAATGAGACAGTTTATATAAAATTAAGGATCATCCTGGTAATAAATGTGGAGGTGGGATTTGAGTTCATGTCTTTCTGATTCAAAAATTCTCTTTTCTGAAAAGAATTTTTAGACCAGGAACCCCTAAAAAGTGAAGTAAAACAAACAGAAATGATGTTCTTTCCTACATCATTACTGGACACACACTGAGCCTGGGGAAATGCTTTTCCAACAAGTGTGAGAACAAAACCAAGCGAGTGCTGGCTGCCCTGACCTCCCCGCCGCAGTCGGCTCTGGGTGATTAGCAGCTGGCCAGAGCTGAGCGAGTGGAACAGAGCACAGGGGGTTTTGGTGTCTTTTACATATGAGGAAAGTGGAGAACCGTATTCTGATCTTGCTGGCCATCTCTGATACAACCAGGTGTTTGACTCGCTCATGCCATAGGGTTTAATTATTAAACTCACAGTGCGGCCTGACGGAATTCCAGCTTCCTCACACTCCTCTTGTCCCAGGTGAAATGGCAATGTGCTACTTACTGGTAGTAATTCAAAAATTCATATCTCAGCTGTGTAGAGTAAGATGGTCATATAACACAGATACTGTGATTAGAAAGAAAATAAACAAGCTGAAGTGAGATATACAAGAAGGAATGAAGAATGCATTACTTATAAATAGTGGTCCAGTAGTACACACATACATTATATATGTGTGGGTTTTTGTTTTTGTTTTTAAAGCACCAGGACATGAGGTAGACTGATCTAGGACTTACTCAAATAGATGTTTTCCACAAAACACACAATTAGGAACTTGTGGCTTTGCTGGTAAAAGAAGACAAAGACATGGGACACTTGACTAATGTAGTGGCTGGAAAAATCAGACTGCAACGTTAAATAAATAAATGGCCAATGTACGCTAGAAAATGAAGGGAAATGTAGGATGTTAAAAATTAGTTGGTTTAAGTCATCAGTTGGAGGCAATATAAATTGCAGTGTATTAGGAAACGTCAGAAAAATGCCAAAACACACAGTAAAATGATCTGGCGGGGGGGGGGAATACCTTTGGGGGAAACGGCAGACTGTAGTCACAAGAGCAGACCAAGCAGACGGAGACATCATGGGGTGGTCGGGGCCCAGCAAGGTCCCTGGTCAGCCCGAGCCACTGTAAAAAGGATCGAAGAGTAAAGGTTCTGAGTGTCACAGTGAATATTTATTTGGGTCAAATGTTAGCCACATGTCCCTGACAGCCCTGCCAAAGGCTGCCTCGGTGGGCCCAGAGAGGCTGCGTGCCAAGGACAGTGTTCCTTCATCTTGCAAATGAATACGGATTAAATCACGGCATATCTGAACCCATAGTTAGGTCATGTCTTTTGGCTACTTGGTTGGTGAGACCCAGGCGTCTGTGGACAATTAGCAGATAACAGATAATGTTCATTTTTGTTGCTGGAATGAATCAGGCCTCAACACTGACAAGTTCACAGTCATGATAACTGCCTCGAGCCACTTGATTTCCTGGGGGAAATAAAAGAGGAAGTGTTTCATTGAGGAGGGGGGAAGGGGAGTTATATTTGCCAGTAACGGTGAATAACAAAACCAAATACACCACACAGTGATGATCGCAAGTAAGCAGCAATGATATCTTGAATTTGTAGAGCAATTTTAAAAGCACCACTCATTCAACACATAAATCATTTGCTTTGTTTTCCCGAGGCTCTCAGCCAGGGAGGGCTGGGAGATATGTCCAAGGTCGTAGAATTCATAGCTTGAGAGGTTAGGATTAGAATTTGGGTTTGCTGCTTCCACCCAAGGTTGTCCTCTGGTTCAAGCAGTCTGCTGAGTGATCAGAGCATTGAAGTCACTATATCTGCTTCTAGACTATACATTTTTCTAAGAACTTTAAGTTGCAGAGCAATTCATTTTTGAATTACTTATTTTTTTAAATATTTTTTTAATTGATTTCAGAGAGGAAGCGAGAGGGAGAGAGAAATAGAAACATTAATGGTGAGAGAGAATAATTGATTGGCTGCCTCCTGCACACAACCCGGGCACGTGCCCTGACCAGAAATGGAACTGTGACCTCTTGGTTCATAGGTTGATGCTCAGCCACTGAGCCATGCCAGCTGGGCTTAAAATTACTTCTAACATCAAGCACTGTACATATGTCAGGTAATATCTTTCAAGATGTAATTATGGAATATCCTTTTCTTCCCATAATAGAAAGCACCTGGAATCAAGATAACAATACAAGCCACCCCCACTCCCAATTCCTTAGCAATAGTTCTTTAACAGATTTTGTTTGTTACAATTTTACAGGTAAATTACTGCCTTTCAAAAGTGAACAGAGCAAGGTGCATACAGAATGCTTCTGATATCCCCAGTTGATTGCTCTGATGATTCTGAAGGATGTTATTTATTAACTCAAACAATTATTTTGATATATTGCGTATTAAACTGCCTGCCAATTTGACTACTTATTTTAAAGCATCTTGTATATGTGTAACACTGTATGCAAGTCAGCTTTGGATTAGGTGAATTGTGGAGTGAAACAGCATTTTAGAAGTTCAGAAACTAACTTGGCTGGTGTGGCTCAGTGGTTGAGCATCAACCCATACCTCAGGAGGTAATGGTTGGATTCTTGGTCAGGGCACATGCCCAGGTTGCAGACTCGATCCCCAGTAGGGGGCATGTAGGAGTTAGCCGATCAATGATTCTCTCTCATCATTGATATTTCTACCTCTCACTCTCCCTTCCTCTCTGAAATCAATAAAAATACATATTTTAAAAGTTCAAAAACTTGTAGATAAACAGAAAATCTTTTATGTCAGACTTTGAAATGTATATCTTAATTTTTTTCTCTCAGAGGTTTGACTTCCTGATTATTTTGGGAGTAGGTTACAACAAATGGACTTTATCACCTAAATAGATACCTATGACAGGGAATATTGGCATGCAGATATTGACATAATTTGTGATATTGACATACAGTATTCGGTGAAACCAAAATGAAATTGCGATTGAAGATTGTCTGTTTTGTATGCTTCAGCCTGATTTTGTTTAGCTCTTCACCAAGCTTCTTCAGTAGCATTAGATTTTGAAACTGATTCCTCTTCCAGGAAAAGGAATATATTACCACTATTCTAATACTTTGGTTGTTCAATTATGGCTTCCCAGGTTGAGAAATAGAAAAATAAACAAAAAGCTTCATAAAATACTTCATATCAACACCTGTCCTGTATGCGGACCTGGCCTAAGTGACGTAATGTAAACCCTGGACCACACTTACTCTGAGAACAAGCCACACATCACCAATACGATGCACAGACGTGCTCATCTCTGTTTGTGCCCACTGTTCTTACATAAGAAATATATTTTTAAATGTATTTTCCTTAAAAACACTTATATTCTTATGATTGATTATTAAAGTAATACATTCGCTACAACAATTTTGGAAAATTTATAAAAGTGCAATAAAATAAAATTGTTCCCTTAATTCTACCATCCAGAGGAAGTCAGTGTTAATATTTTGGTTCAATTCTTTAATATATGAAGTAAAATTCTTTTTAAAACTAAATATTATGTAGAGCCTATCTTAGAACACTTGGATCATACTTTACATATAATTTATATTCAGCTTTTTACCCTTTACGGTATATTGTGAGCATTTCCTATGTCATTAAACATTCTCCTAAGTAACCAGAATAGATTGGCGTTAGTTAACTTAAAACAGTGAGCGAGCTGCATTAAACATCAGCCAGAGCCTTCCCAAAGAGCTGATGCTATGAATACCAATCATAGCTTAGCTGCTGTTCCATATGTTAATTTAATTTGACAGAGTAAGAGTCTTTGAAATCCTGATTCCCTTTTGCATCCAATAAACCAGTTTTTATAGCGCCTGAACCTTTAGAGATCAGCCTGCAGCAAAACTCATGTCGGAAAGTTGCCATGAGGTCACATGTAACAATTGCCAGAAGGGGAGTTCCTTTGGAAGCCTTGTGAGAGAGGTGAGAAGGACTGTGAGGGTCACAGGGGTGGGGGGGCCAATCCTCTGTGATCACGGACATAACCAGTGCCTTGAGGATTTGCTAATTTTTCAATTTCTGTGAAGGGATAATTCTCTCCCCTCCTACACCGGCGGGGGCGGGTGTCGGTGCCTCTGGTGATAGTGTCTTATAGGCATACAGATTGGTTGCCATTTTCTGTGAGCCCTTGAAGGTTGGTTCCTACAGAAGTGGGTGTGCAGTAGCCCAGCAACATTCACTAGTAAGTGTTTATACACATCTTTGTGTTGATTAGTGGGTTCTGTGGCGGTAGAAGGGAAAAACTAAGCAGAAGTCTCATAGTGTATGGTTTTGCTTCCCATACTCGAGCAAGAAGGTGACTGTAGTGCCCCCACCGCCCCCCCGCCCCAGCCGCCCCAATCAATGCTTAGAATTTGGATGTAAGTTGATTCCATTCACAAAATGTGTTTGGGGAATATTTTTGTTTGACTCTGATTAGCATTGGTGGTACTGGTTAGAGGGGTGGAGAAGAAACAGGCAAGAGCATTAAAAAGGAGGGTCAAAATGCAGGAGGTTACAAATTGTGCAGAATATTTAAGTCCTATAGAGTAAGGCTTTTGAATTTTCTTTTTGTTATTTTTTGTTTGGATTAGAAGTTTTTTGAAGACAGAAAACCATGATTACAAGCTTAGGAGCTGACTGTTGGAGTCTTAATACTTATTCCAGTGGCTCAATATCAAATATAATGTCATTGCTACCAACATGAAAGATCAAGGCCTTGTTAAATTGGGTCTCATTTATGACTACTGATCATTGCAAATGTGTCAGACCTATGCCAGGTCAGCACCTGTTGGCAGTGATGAATGGGCAGGCCCTGGAGCTCAAGACAAGTGGCAACCAAATATGTAAGCGGTTAACTTAATAAAAGGGGTAACTACTTGGTTGGAGTCCGGTGGAGTTTGGACCTCACAGCATTTGTCCCAAGTTAGGAGATCACCTAAAATGATGGAGAAATTTTAAAAGGCATCTGTGTCCCTCTTTGGAAGCATCTGGAAGGTCTGTTCTTGGGGAGTTCTTCATTAATGACAGCAATTGGGGAGCAGGGAGCAGAAAGATGGAGTGGCCACTTAGGAGGTGCACACGCCAACATTTAGGGGAATTGGTCATTAACGGGAAATTACTGGACAAGTGTTTAATTTTTCCGGTAAGGATGTTTCTAGGTAACAATCCTTTTGTGGCCGAGTGGTTCTGGGATGTGGTAGATGTGGGATTAAGCAGCTGCACTAGACAATGATGATGTAATTGTGTTTCCAATATAATTTTCAGCCCTACTGCTTCTGGGTGGTATCAACGACTACTGTGACCCAAGTTCCGCTTTGAAATCCATTTCAGTTTCTCCCACTGCTTTCCACTCTTTACAAAGGTAGCTTGGCTGTCCGTCTCTTTACACTAAATTGCTCAATGTATATTCCTTTAAATAAAATGGGCACTATACCAGTCTTAGTTTGTTTGGGCTGCTGTAACACAGTACAGACTGGGGAGCTTACAATCAACAGAGATTTATTTCTCACAGTCCTAGAGACTGGAAATCTGAGCCCAGGGCACCAGCATGGATGGGTGAGGGCCCTCTTCCAGGTTGCAGAGTTCTTGTTGTATCTTGACATGGTGGAGGGGGAGCAAGCTCTCTGGGGTCTCTTTTATAAGGCACTAATCCCATTTACGAGGGCTCTGCCTCATGACCTAATCACTCCCAAAGGCCCCACCTCCTAACACCATCACTCTGGGGGTTAGGATTTCAACATATGAATTAGCAGGATGGGGGGGGGGCACACATATTCATACCATAGCAATACCTATACAGTCTGCCAATGAAGCATTTAGAGGAAACGAAATACTTGTGGTGGAAAAGGCCCATGTAGACAATCCAGTGGACAAGGAATTTGCCTTAGATTTGGTATAAATTTGCGGGAGCTTCCCTTGTTTTTATGGTGCGTTACGCATGCTATAAAAGGCGCTATGGATTGCCCGTGCTGGGCTTCGTAACAGACATTACACGCTACGAAGGACGGCCCATAAATGGCCAGGGCTTCCTCTTCCCCGTCGGGAACAGGCACAGGGAACTGTCGGCGTGAGACACGAGCCGAGACATGAGCCGTTAGCCTCAACTTGGAAAAATCCCACACACGCGTAGTCCTGTTCTTCAGTCTGTCTGTCCTCTATTTTGTGCAGTTTCTTAAACATTCCAACGTGTTTCTCTTGACCTTTTTTCATCTCATTAAAGTCCTGTTTACTGTCTTCTCCTAATATTTCCCTGCTCCACAACCCTTCTCCTTTTCCTTCCTTTCTCTCTCTCTTTTTCCTTTCCCTCTTTGCATTTTCAATATGAGGTAAATCTGGCCACGACTTTACTGAGAGGCAGAGTTAGATACTCTCTTCATTCATCCACAGCATCTCTCTTAAGGTGCAAGGTTGCTGCGCTGTCATTGTTTGATTACGCAGATGTCTCTGCCTTATAGGGACTTCTCCTGGCATCTACCAGGGACCTAATAAGTACTCCTGTTTTTAACCATCATAATTTCAATAAGAAAGTTTATTCTGCTTTCTTGATAGTCAGTTTACAAACAGACTTTTGGAACCCAACTCCTGCGTAGGCTGAGGACTTCCTACAACATGGTCACACTATAGCAAAAGGCTTTTTGTTACGGACTGTAATCTTGATGTTCTTTGGCTCCACCTGAATTCCACTGTAATTGCCTTTACAACATATATCCTGCCATCATCTTAAAATGGTGTAGCTCTGAACACAGCTGCTGGCAGAGGATTTGTTTTGCTTTCTTTTCTAGGAAACTGTAGCTTAGCAAACTCTTAGACTGTCTGACTTTAATTTTTCTTACCTTTTAACTGTTGATTAATTTTTTTAAAAAACAACTAAATAGACTAGTTTTGTTCATATATTATACTCAATAATTACATATTAGCAATTTAATAATTTTAATAGCTGAATATGCATCTAAACCTTCTATTGTTTGTCTGCATGGAAACCTTGTACCTGAGATCTGCAATACTTTCAAAAGAGCACATCAAAGTCATTGTTTTGCCTGGCACCAGTACAAACTTCTGCTGGGACCTGTCCCATTTAATATAAATTATATTACCTGTGGAATTTAAGAGGATGTACTAGTAAGGTGTAGCATGCCCTGAAGGCAGGAAATTTAAACTAAGGGTTGCTTTAAAAAAACACACACACACAAAAAACACGTCTCGTTTGTTCCTGTGATATGGGATATTAAGCATGCCTAATTTTTGTTTAATCTTTTTACAAGCATATTTTGAATTCATATGGAAGGCAAGTTCAAAACTCCAGTTATTCCCACAATTTAACTTGAGAATGAAAACTATCTAAGCCAGTGGTGTGAAGGCTTTACTTGATAGATGATATGGGAAAGAGATGACATTATCTGAATAACTATTTAGAAACAGAACTGCCCCAACCCCCACAAAAACGAATAATGAGAAAAAATAATTGACCTAATTTAACGAAATCATCGTGCTTCAAGCCTGATGTCATGTCTCTTTTGTCTATATCAACATTAATAGAGGAATAGAACATCCATGGGCAGGAATACGGAGACATAAAGCTCATGTGTTTAAATCCATCGAACACAATTTTATACCCTGCTAATAGGGCCAAGATGTGAAACTTTCAACATGTGGCAGATACACAAGCCAGCCCCGGTGTTCAGATGGAGAGCTCCTCCTTCCACATGCATTCACGCCCTCAGGAACCCCATTCTCCCAGCTGACATCCCTGATGCCCTGGGTCAGCCCCTGTGGCCCTTGTGGTCCTTGGACATAAGATTTCTGCATACATATCATCTTGGGTGTTGAATGTGTAGAAGAAACACCTTCACTAGGACAAAAAAGAGATAGATGAAAGGTACTAGTACAAAAGGAAATACATTGGACAAAGGTAGAGAGGAAGGAAGGGGAGAGAGAAACAGAGAGAGGGAGAGAAGGAAGCAGACGAGGGAAGTTAAGACCAAGACCATAAAAGTCAGCTCTGGTCCATCTCCCCTCTTTGTGCTCCTGAGGATTCTTACGTTCAGTTACGCTTGGGCCATAGCCTGGCTTTGTGTACTTACCCATGGGGCACCACAGCTGAATACAGGCTCCCTTCCCTGTTCCCTGTGGGAAGAAAGGGCTTCTGATCAGGCTTTTAATTCAGTCAGTTTCACCATTCTCTTAAGATAGGTAGGTCCCCCCACCCCTCCAATAATCCAAATATTCCCTAAAAGACAAATACTACAATCATGAACAGTAGTTACCACTTCCTGGAGCAGTGTGTTATCTCTTACTTTAAAAAAAAAAAGTTTTTACAGTTTACTCAAGGCTCGACCTGTTAGGTTGTCCCAATTTTACAGATTATTGAGCAAGATGTTACCTGGCTTCAGTCATGGTTATAAACACACGTAGTGATCATTCTACACAAGACCTTACTGTTTTCCCTTTGCTCCTGCATGTATTTCTGTTGTCTCCTTTCTGTGGTCCCTGATTTCCATGGATATCTTCAGGTAGAAACTTTGGGTCCTGGGTCCTGGGCCACTTTTTACACCTTAGGGTGCTATCCAAATTAAATGGAAATGCACAACCCCCTGGGTTGTTGTTGTTTTGCTTTATTACATGCTTCCCTTTTTCTTAAAAAAAAAAAGGGGGGGGGCTGACTGAATTCAAAGGCCCAAATTCAGCTCTTAACGTTTTTGAACTGTAGAGACTAAGAAGTAGCAGTTAGTAGTCACTAAATGACAGTAGTGAGACCTGAATTTTAGCCTTCCCTTGTCCCCGTCCCCCACTTAAGTATATTCCTCTTAGCATTGGAGCTCCCATGCAACCATGATCGAGATCATTGTGAGCAATCACAATAAGGCTTCAGAAGTATGAGGGATATTTTTTTAATCCTAAAAACTGATATATAGAAATTCCACTCTTGTATGTATTTCCAAACTAGACTCTGTATATCCAATATCTGACTACTTCAATAACTTATATTAGCAAACTGACTGCATAAGCACGTTTAGAAGATGCCACTGTGCTCAAGGGTTGGGTCTGGGAAAGAGCTGGTTTTGTTGTTAGAAAAACAGATTTTCAAAGGTTGGGCTAGCGGGCATGCTATCTCTATCACTTGACTTTAAAGTTGGTTTCAGATAAAAGGAGAGCTTAATAATAGGGCTGGTTGTTGGGAGGATCCAGGCTTCTAAAAGCCTTAATATGCTTTCAGCCTCCCCCGGAAGCAGGTGACAGGGCAGTTAGCATCCACATCCTCTGCTCCATGCCTCTCTGCTGGCACATTGCTTGGCGGGTCTCCAAGGAAAGCTGTGTGATGACAGCAAGATTAGGATGCAGGAAGCAGGGCTGGGTCACATGCTCTCAGTTGTCAATTTCTCCTATTCCCTGAGCAGAGTTGATTCTATTGTCACGAATTATCCCTAGAGCCAAGCCTCACAATAAGCACTTGGCCATTTGAATTCCCATGATATCAAACAATTTCATTTGAGACTCCTGTCCATCTTCTTTGTCATACTTGTGCTGATGTAATCCCTTACACGCTAGCCTCCCCAATCCTTTCAAAGATCAGCGCACCTGTGCAGAAATAATACCATACCATGATGAAGGTTATGGATTATTGAATCTCCAATGTTGGGATTCACCGCATTGAGACTGAGCTCTATGTTTTTCAACGATTTTGTGCTTGAAATTATTTTACAAGCATGTGCAAATAGGAATGAGGCCGTTGTGGTGCCACCTCTATGCTAAGTTCTGCTCTCAGTGAATCTGGGAATATCTACATGCACAGATACTATGTCATATGGAATCTTTAGTATCTAAATCATGGCTTTTTGATTGGTGCTCCTTGATTTAGACACACTTAGGCTTCTTTATAGTTTATTACCTATAACTATACTTTCTCCCCATTATTTTTTCTGTTTATGATCTCTTTACAATCACAAAACACCCCATTGTAGCAATCCTCCCCCCATTTTCCAGGATGTATCTTAAGGTAAATTACAAATGTTTAAAAATTTTCTTTAAATGGTTGCATATTATTTTGGTAAGTTGAGTTATTAAACTTTTTAAGTGTTAAAGTGAACTTGGTAAGTTTTTAAAAATATTTTGGCATTTATTTCTCTATAGGATACACAACCTTTAAAAATTTATCAGTGCTGCAAAAATAGACCAAAAGTTGTGACCTAATCTTTTTAAAATTTGAATAAAGGAATGAATAAACAGATGAAGGCATGAATGCTCTGAGTGCAGTCTTCACAGTGAGCTTCACCATAAAGGACACAAGCTTTTAGACGCAGCTTCCCTTTGTCTGCAGCCAACAGAGAGCTAGTCTCATTGATGGGTCTGTAGAGGGGCCTGGGTGTTTGTATACATGGGTGCTTTTAAAAAAATTGTTCTCTTGCTCTGAATTGTCAGTTTTATTTAGCAGTTCTGCATCTTTGCATGCAGTCTCTAGAATTTACAAGTGATTCCCATGGAAGTTAAGGGAATAACCTGCAGTGGTATGGCCGACAGATAGCCAGCTCTCAGAATGCGCTGGAAATGCAGGTGAAGATTCTGGAAAGACTCCTGGATTTGGGATTTGTTCAAGGATTTAATGTCAAGTCTTAGCTCTGTCAGTCATTAACTGGGTAAGTCAGCCTCTCTGAGCCTCCGTTTTCATAACTCTACCATGTACATTGTCATAGGAAGATAATGCCCAATCCATAGGGCAATATGAAAATTAAATGGGGCACTATACTTTTTAATTGAGGTCATTATTAAATCTATATAAAGTTTAAAAATAAGCAGCTTTGCCCTGGCTGGTGTGGCTCAGTTAAAGTGTCGGCCCATGCACCAAAGGATTGCGGGTTCGATTCCCCATCAGGGCACATGCCTAAGTTGCAGGTTAATTCCCCATTGGGGTGCATCCAAGAGGCAACCGATCAATGTAGCTCTCTCATATCAATCTTTCTCTCTCTCCCCCTCTCTCTTTTTCTCTCTCTAGAATCAATGAAAAACATATCCTTGGATGAGAATTTGAAAAACAATAAATAAGCTGCTTTGAGGATTGCGAAGGCTCTGATGGTCATTTAGCCAGTGTGTACTCCTGATGAGAGGCAGCACCACCCTTAAATTCTTCCATTCAGATAAAAATCTTTATTGCTTGAAAATACTTTCAGAGAAGGAGATGCTGTAGGAATTTGCTCCACAAAGATAGTTGCAAAGAGGAGACATGAAAACGAAAGTTTTTTTCATTAATTATTTATAATCACGATTCCCTTGTTTCCTCTTTTCCTCCCCATCCGACATCCCTCCTGCCACCTCGTGCCATGGTGCAGCGTGCCATCCCATGGTAGGGTCCCGTCTTTTCCTTCATTCCAGGCACCTCCTTCCGTGGCTTCCTCCATTCTAAACAAACTCCGCTTTCATCCCCTTACGGGGGTCATTTGTCTTACCTCGTGCACAGGAAGAAGACCCCACAGTGCTCCTCGGCCCCTCGCCCCGTTACACGCAGCCCTTCCGGTAAGGAAGCTTTCCCTCATGTTGCAGTTGAAGCCCATTTCCTATTTCTGTTTCTTCAGAACAAGTTTCAGAAACAGCTGGTCACCATCCTTTAGGTTCGTCCTTCCTCGACAGTACTTCAAAAACATTATATCACTTTTCAGTCTTTTTTTGTCAAGCGTGAGTTATAGAACTTCCTTTAGCTTTTTCTCGTCAGGCACATTGTTCCGCCCTTTAATAAGCGGCCCTGGTGTAATTGAAAGAATATGGGCTTTGTAGTCAGACCTGGGTCTGAATCTGAGCCAGGCAACTCACTAGCTCTTTGACTCCAGTCCGAGCACCTAACTTCTCTGAACGGCAGTTTCCTCCTCTCAGGTGGGGTTAATGGGTCCCATCTCACAGGGTCCCTGTTGGACTTGGCGAGGCGTTCTAACGTTCCTGGTCTAGAAGCAATGCTCTGATAAACGTGAGCTCCCTTTCCCGCTCCCTGTCTTTGTGATTCCCTTCTACATCCACCCACTATTTCCTACTAGTTGCAGAGCCTAGAATTGAGCAGTGTTAAGAATGTTAAGAAAGTCTGCTTACCCACCCCCCAAATATGCTTTCCCCCCTCTGTGATGCTGTCCCATCACTAGACCTTCTGAGGTATTCATGTCATTTCCATATGCCTTCTGATGTTTTGTCCACAGGGATAAGGTACTTCTAAGAACCAGCTCTGAGAAGAGAACATACAGAGGAAACCCTGTCAAAAGACTCACTTAGTTGGCATAGGAGGAGCCCAGGATGGCTCCTAACCTTATTTCCCCTTGAGGAATTTTCTCTGTGGCTTTGTCTGTGACTCCAATATAGGACTCATCAGGTGTTTTTCAGATTATTTCAAAACACTGCTTAGCCTGGCCAGCGGGGCTCAGTGGTCGACCTATGAACCAGGAGGTCACAGTTCGTTGCCCTGGTTGTGGGCTCAATCCCCAGTGTGAGTGGCGTGTGCAAGAGGCAGCCAATGAATGATTCTCTTATCATTGATGTTTCTCTCTCTTTCTTCCTCTCCCTTCCTCTCTGAAATAAATTAAAATATATTAAAGACACACACACACACACACACAATGAGTTACTCATTCCTGGGTTTCACTGCTGTCCCGATGGCACCCTTGTGCAAATTTGAGACAGGCGTTGCTCTCAGCAGGGGCAATGCTGAGTTTCGGAGGATGGGCTGAATTTCGGACACCCTTGTATAACCTTTCTGTAGAATCTACAGTGTTGGCCCTAGTGTGGTTTAATTTCATAAAATAGATGATCAGAAAGTCCTCACTGTCTTTGTCTCTTTGGTGTCATCTAATATCAACCTTCCTTTCTTATTCCATTGGCCTCCTTGTCCTGTATCTGTTATTCCCTATGTCATTTATAAATAACATGTTATTCTCTGCATCGTACTTGCTCGGATTACTTCTATTGGATCTAGCTGTTTCTTCACATGCGCCTTTGAATACCTGCCTTGACTTATATTTTTGTGATTACTCTTCGTGTTTTTACTTTGGGCATTTGGGATTAAGCCAAATACATATTCCTAAAAATTTCACCATTCTCTTAACAGATTCTTAATAAAAGCAAATTGGCAGAATCTATATAATTGATTCGGTCCAGTTTTGCTTCCCTTCTTCTCTACTTTCCCTCTGGAGATGACTTTAATAAGCATTTAAATTGCCTGAACCGAGGTAACAGGAGAGAAAAGGAGAGGGATTGCCAAGAGATTAGATAATCCACACACTAACTTTCAGAGGAAGTGAGAGTTCAGAGGTTCTTGTTCTTTACCGGCAAGAAGATCCTTTCATACGAAGCTCACACTTTGGACAAATCCCACAGAGAACAATAAGGGAGGTGCAGCGAACAATTAGATTTTCCAAAGCTCAGCCAAGTCAGTTCTGGTGATCAGTGAACTTACAAGTCTCAGCGAGCTTGTTTTCATGTCCAGTAACTGATACTTATGCTTAAATTCATCTCAAGGAGTTGGAAGAACACTGTAATACAAAAAAGCTTGTGTAAAAAGGCATAAAATTAAAGGAGAAACCTGCCCTGGCTGGGTGGCTTATTTGGTTGGAGTGTTGTCCCCTACACCAAAAAGGTTGCAGGACTGATTCCTAGTTAGGGCACATAATTAGGCTTTGATTTTATACCTGGTCAGGGGGTAACCAGTTGGATGTTTCTTTCCCTCTCTCCTTCTCTCCCTCTATCCCTCCCTCCTTTCTCCCCTCCCCTCTCCCTACTGCCCCTACTTCTTCTATCTCTAAAATCAATGAACATATCCTCAAGTGAGAAAGAGAGAGAGAGAGAGAAACTTGAAGATCAACCAGATGCAAAATGTACTGACATGATATACTGGGCAGCAAATAAGTCTTGTGGTTGGAATGCAATTATTAAATTTGCCTTGTCTCCATTTTTCTTCATCTATTTCTAATGTGCCTCCTTGGCCAGAGCCTCCCTGGGAACATAACAATAAAACAACTATGGAGTTAAGTAAATAAAAAAACCCTAAAGTTATTCCTATAACTCCAGCTTGAATCATTTCTTTTGTGCTCTATAAATCATTAGCAAACGTGTGACAGGAACCTTCCTCATCTTTGTCAGGATGTGCAGGGTACCCTGAGAAAGCTTTCCTGTTTATTACTTCTTTGACTGCATGTATACATATCACTTTGAGATATTTAATATCTGGGATAGTCCTGTGGCTGGGGAAGAGTGTGGGTCTGAGGACGTAACGCAGAACAAGAGTAAAACGGGCTTGGAGGAAGGGTGCAGTGAATAGGAAGAGGAGACTGGTGGAAGACAGACCTGGGATCTGGGCACTAGCACTTACGCTGCTTAGGGGGAGGTAGGCAGCAGAGGTGGCTTTTGGGGAGAGAGAATAAAATCTGGTTTTGACCCGTTTGCTTTTGATGGCAGTAAAATGTCGAGTCTATATATTTTTGTGGACATTGAGAAATATGTGACTGGAGAGAGGGTGAAAGGTCAGGCCTAGAGACAGGGGTCTGGGGCTTATCTGGGTGTAGGTGCTAATTGCATCCATGTGGGTGCACTAAGGAAGTGAGTAGACAGGGAAAAGAGGAGCAGAGCCCTCCAGGCTGAGCCCTGGGGCACTGATCCTGCCTGCAGGGGACAGGGAGTCAAAGAAGAAAGGAGAGCGGGTGGAGATATGTGAGAATTCCCATGGCCTGTGTCCCATGCCACTGAGGCCTTGAGGATGTCGGGAAGCACATTGCAACGGGCCCAGATTTCTAGAACTGAGAAGCCACTAAGTTCGGTAATGAGCTGCAGTGTTTGATGGCTCTCAGAAAAGCACCGAACAAAAACGAGGACTGCAGAGAAACAGGCAAAACGGGGGCTGAATCTGGGTCTGGCCTCCCCATTCCTCCACATTGTCCAGCACAGTCTTTGAAAGTCAGCCTTTGTTTAGCAGTGGTTCTCAACCTTCTGGCCCTTTAAATACAGTTCCTCATGTTGTGACCCAACCATAAAATTATTTTCGTTGCTACTTCATAACTGTCATGTTGCTACTGTTCTGAATCGTAATGTAAATATCTGATATACAGGATGGTCTTAGGCGACCTCTGTGAAAGGGTTGTTCGACCGCCAAAAGGGTCGTGACCCACAGGTTGAGAACCGCTGGTTTAATGCATGAGTGAATGAATGAGCAAATGAATCGGTCACATAAGCAGATCTAGGTAATTATGACTTTTTTCCCATAAAAGAGAGGAAAATAGGGTAGAACTGAACAGTACCTGTAAATATTGCCATTAGGCCTCACAGTTAAAACAGGCAGAAAGGAGAAAAGGAGTTGAGAAGAAAAAGGAGAAGGCAGAGCCTGGGATGAAGAGATAGGAGTAGTGAGTGGAGAAAGCCAAGGTTTCCTGGCGTGTGAAGTCGGAGAGGCAAACAACCTCGGTTTATGAGCTTCGCCTTTAATTTGCTTGTATCGCTAGCCATTTCTCAAACATTCATCTTGTCTCTCTGATGGACCGTCGTCATGCTTCTTGGCAAAAACAGGAGCTTCTTTCATGTGTCTCTTTAGTGCCTCATGCAGTCCTACATGCATTTATTCTATACTTAGTGACAGCTTGAAGGAAAGAGAGTCACGTTTTCAGTGATTTCTAAAAGTGTGTACTTATCCAGAAATTTACTCAGGGAAGATGTTCAGTTTTGATAGATCAAACTAAAACATCCCTTCTCAACACAGAGGAGGCTTTTAAACTTGGATTTTCTAAATAATTTACTCAAAGCCTTCCCTCTGGAAGGGTGTCGCGATGCATTGCCTGTGAAATTTCCCTAAGAGCCAGCTCTACAGACATCCTTCCTAAACTTAGCAAAATGCAGAAAAGGGCCTAAAAGATGTGAAATATGCTTCTCTCTCTTACTCCATTTTTGTTCTCCGTTTTCATAAGTACCTCTAAGCGTTAGAATATCTGTAAATAATGATATGAATAAGAAAAATGACTTTGGAAGTATCAAACATGTAATATTTTTTTTAAAAAAAACCTTAACACATTTTTCTCAAACTTTTAAAAAAAATGAAATTCACCTTTTGGTGGAGATCAAGATGGAAGTGTTGATAAATAACAGGAGGCTGGAGACTCTGAAACTAATCTTGTGAATGACATGTGTATCCATACCACTTTTCTCTACCACAAATGCTCCTAGAAGGGTAAAGAAGAGATAGTTGAAAAAGGCAGCGATGTTACTTATTTTATTAAATATGTAAGGGTTGTTTGCATCTATTTTCTGGCAGTAGTTTCTATTTTTAAGTTAATGATACTGTAGAGCAAGTGAGACCAGTGGATTGACCATACGTTTCAAATCACCTTGAGAAGGAACAAAAGGTTTCTTCCGCAGGAGGGAAGGGGTCCTGCTCTGGTGAGTCTCGCAGCAGAATGACGAAGGGAAGGGAGGTCCAGACAGCCTTGTTTCATCTGCTAGAACTTTCCCACAGAGGAAGGACAAGTATCAGATAAGCATGTTTATCAGACCGCACAGATATGACAGTTACATCTCTCCAGACTTGCTGATCCCAAACATGGAAGAGGGGAAGCACCATAAAAATACGGACTGGCTCCCTGCAAAGGACAACAGCGCCAAGTCTTCATTATTCGCACTGCTCTATACTTTTAGGCACTTTGGTGTGCCTTTTAGATGACACATCAGACTAAAGGCAATACGGCAGTAGGCCATGTGCTCCTGGCCCAAATGAAAGCTAAAGTGAATTAGGCAAGATATCCAATATCATAAACAGAGGGCAGGGGTCCTGATAGAAAACCATTAAATAGAATTTAAGTAACAGAAAGTGAACATTATTTCAAAGGCAAATGCAGTCATTCTTTTTTTTTTTTTTAAATATACCCTATTGATTCTTTACCGAGAGGAAGGGAGAGGGATAGAGAGTTAGAAACATCGATGAGAGAGAAACACCGGTCAGCTGCCTCCTGCACACCCCCCACTGGGGATGTGCCCGCAACCAAGGTACATGCCCTTGACCGGAATCGAACCTGGGACCTTTCAGTCCGCAGGCCGACGCTCCATCCACTGAGCCAAACCGGTTAGGGCCAAATGCAGTCATTCTTATGTAAATTTGCCATTTTTCGCAACTCTGTAAAGACAGAGCCATGTGGAAAGTTGTGGCATGTTCTACTACTTACCATTAAATTAATGAGAATTAAAATATCTGTGAATCCATCAACACCACTGAAAGTCATGGCATAGCATCAATAGGTGGTCGAATCTATAATAATAAAAGTGTAATAGGCTGATTAGACCAGATGTCCTTCCGGGTGACCTTCCAGATGAAGCCGGGGCTTCGAGGGAAGCCTAGGTTCCGGGTGCCAGAAGGAAGCTGGTGCTGGCAGCCAGGGGAAGGAAGGCCTACTCTTGCACGAATTTCGTGCATCAGGCCTCTAGTATGTATATAAATCGCAAAGTTTAACAAAAAAATTCACCAGGTGGTGTTCAGATCTGCTACCTGTTTGTTTGTGGTTTAGTGTTGTCCTGTTTTACCTCAGTCCGTAAGGGAATCAAAGCTGCATATGAAGAAAACAGTGGACCTCAGGCAACCTTGAGGTTTCAGTGACCAAAGATGGACTCTGAGGTCCATGACATTTGATAGTTTGTCAATTTTCCCAGACAAAGAGTTGAATTCTGGCTCTTGGAAGCTGATGTTTGGAAGAAAATCATTTAGTTTGTGAATGAAGTAGGCCAACACTTTGCCAGTAGCCACATCCCAATGTGACCTTAATTACGTAGTAACTCTAGGAGACTAAAACAGTTGTTTTAGTTTCTTTGTGAAAATAACCATCAAATGAGAGATGGATCCTTGGTGAAGGTTGGAGATGGGGTTAGCCTTGGTTGGAGGATATGCACAGGAAACATTTGCCTCTAGATAGTCATCGTTTCAGGAGAAATCTCCGAACCTGAGCAAAATGTCCCCTAGATTCCCAAATTTAGAGACTGTGAATTTGGGGGTTTGCCAGACCCTTAGAATCATCAGGGGACTGCTAAAATGTAATAGGAAATTATAGGGGAAAGAAAAAAAGACAAGGAAAATGTGAAAGATTTATTTAAAATGTGTATTTTAGATCCAGTTCTCCTACTGGCAAACCACATGGCCTTGGGAATGACCTGTCTGACCACTTCTTTAGTGTCACCAATTGGAAACGAGGTTGAGGTGAAACTTCTCACCAATTCATGGCCCCAAAGAAGGATAACTT
Source organism: Myotis davidii (assembly GCF_000327345.1). Taxonomy (NCBI): domain Eukaryota; kingdom Metazoa; phylum Chordata; class Mammalia; order Chiroptera; family Vespertilionidae; genus Myotis; species Myotis davidii. The sequence goes on from NW_006295054.1 coordinate 1,968,528, forward strand.
ACTCCTCTGGCTGATTTACGAAGTAAATGTGGGCCCAGGCAAGTAAAAGTGAAGTGAAAAATCCCTGTGGCCATTCTTATGAGAAAACTCCTCAGGGAATAAGACAACAAGATTCTGGGTCCTTTTCCCACTCTCAAGACAGGGAAGCTCTGTTTTTATCATTCATGTAAGTTGGCGTGCTGGGGGCTGGGGGTTGGGGGTGGAGGAGAGGGATTGTTGGGTGAAGGAACACTTGTCATCCACTATGGGCTTTCTTGTGCTCCATAAGGTCACTGTCAGTTCCCAGGCTTCCAGGGAATAAGCTGGAATAGTCCAGGGCTCCCCTTGCCAGCTCAAGTACTTGAGGAAACAAAATGTATGATGATGCTGAAGATCAAGCAGCTCCCTCAGTCAGTTCTTCAAATTCCTGTAGGTTCCTATACACTGGACGCCCAGAACAGTACGTTAGGATGCTGATATAGCTGCCATTTTATGGCTTCAAATGGGAGCTCAAGAGTTTTGCTGTAATTAAGATCTATTTTGTTTTGGTTTATTTGGGGGCAGTGGAAGCTTGAACCATGTTCTGTTCTCTCGCCTTCATGTTGTTGAAGCTAGTTTTTATTTGAACCTTTTCAAGTTAAGTAAAAAAAAAAAATTATTTTAGTATTCCTTCATCTGATCTGCTTCTAATCCCATTGCTCTTTTTGCCATGCCTGAGGGGTAGTCTCCAACTTCTCCAATATGTTAATTTCTGGGCTGTAGATTGGATATAGAACAGGTACTGGATTTTTGTAAGTACTCTGGGGTTACAAATCACAGTTGCCTTCAGTCTTGGCTCAGCCTCCCATAACACACACACACACACACACACACACACACACCTTGAAAGTCACTCTAGAGCAGTGGTTCTCAACCTTCTGGCCCTTTAAATACAGTTCTTCATGTTGTGACCCAACCATAAAATTATTTTCGTTGCTACTTCCTAACTGTAATGTTGCTACTGTTATGAATTGTAATGTAAATATCTGATATGCAGGATGGTCATAGGCGACCCCTATGCAAGGGTCGTTCGACCGCCAAAGAGGTTGTGACCCACAGGTTGAGAACCGCTGCTCTAGAGAGTAGCCACTATGAAGTCTTTGGCAGAGTGTACTTTGCTATGGACTAGAACAGAGTGTTGTGTGGCTCAGAGATTCCTCCTGCCTTTACATCCCCTCAAAAGAATAGCCTCACATATATGTTCATACGCACAAATGCCAATTTTGTTTCCCTTTTCCTTCTCCCAGCTCTTTCCAGTTCTTTCAGGGCATGTCTTCCGATTTCCTTCTCTGCCACTTTTATCTACCATTTTGTCATATTTGAGAGTGGCCCTGGAAATACATGTATCAGAGAGGAGAGAAACCATATGTTTTGAGGTAAAATTTAATAGAATAAAGAAAGAATGCCATTAATCTCTAGCCCTTGAAAATGCCCAGAAGCTCCCATTCAGACCCTCCTTAAAAGTTTCCATCCACTGTCTTTTATTAAACCCTGGTATTTCTCAAATGTCCAATTCCCAGAGGAATTTTTAAAATATTTCTTGCAAACTTTTGTTTAACTCTTTTAATTAACTATGAATAGCTCCAAAGTGTTCTTTTCTGTAATTCGGGTTGTAAATGTGCTACCTTTTAGCATCTAGGTGTTTGTCATCCAGCCTGAGAATCTAACCCCCATTTTGTACCTTTTATCACTCAAGGGAAAACGTCTCCCAAATTTGAAAAAACTGACACCCAACCCAACTGTTGAACGGCTTCTATTCCAATAAGGACTTGGATGGCTCTGAGCAAGAGGAAATGTTCTAGCTTGAGAAATACAGCTAAGGAAGACATCGTAGCGATAGTAAGGGACTTGCATTTCTGAGACCTTGGGAAGTAACCTGCATTGCAGTTTAGGTGCGTGACTAGGATTGACAGTGAGCAGTTGGGAGGCCAGAGGTCCAGTTGCACCCGAGGCCATCTTTATTGTTAGAGTCTGACCGCTTGCTGCTCAGCATCCTTCACCATTATTGGTGAACACTCTCTTCATTTGTCTCTGTGTCTGTTTGACACAAAGCTTCATAGCAGGGCACTTAGTAATTGCTTCCTGAACTGAATGTAACCCAAGGCTCATTCGTGGTTCTTCACCATCAGATTTGGAGGAGAAATGAAATTAAATGAAAAGGATTATAAAGTCCTCAGGTGAAACTGCATCCAATGATGACTGGATTTTCAAGGAGGGAGAGAATCCGACCTCAGCATTTTCTGTTGTGCAGGCGGAGAGCTGCGATGTGAATGTGTGGGCATCCTTACACACGTTCTTACACAGGAGGAGGAAGGAAGTTGTGAAAGGGGAGAAAATAGAGCTATTGACTGAAGAGCCATAAAGCTGTTTTTAGAATGACTGCTTCTGTTGTATTGGGGAATGCTTCCTTTGAGAAGGGGTATATTATGCATCCTCTTTCCATTAAGTCTATTTTGGGAAGAAATTACCAGGATAATATATTACCAACTCCCAGGGATCTCATATCAACACAGCCTCTATTCTCATTACACACCTGCTTAGAGCAAAATAAATTAAACCTTCTGTTCTCAGGGATACCAACTCAAGACAATCAAAATCTCCACTAAATCATGCATCTTATTAGGGAAGCTGCTAGTTTTTGAAAAGTGTCAACCCCACCCCAAAAGCAGTTAAGTGGGAGCAGGAACAGTGAGCGGTGCCTATGGTTCCAGCATTCAGTCTTTTCCAACAGTGGCCACAGCTAGGAATTGTTTGCAAAGCAGCATGGGGCTTCCTCCTTGGGGTGAAGATTTATCTGCATTTGGCAACTGCTTTGATTACTGTGGAACAAGAAGTTTACTTCTCAATAGTTTTACAAATTATGTGTTTAACTTTGTCTCTGTAGAACTAATTCCTGGGAGGCCAGTAGGAGTGGTGGAGGGGAGATTTGCAAGGCTAGTTTACAAATCTGAGTTTTGAAAGTAATAGTAGCAATTTCCCCCCAGAAGCACAATAGTGTGATAAGGTCCTGTTTCAACCCAAATGTAGTTTGCATCCTGCATGTACATTGATTTAAACATTAAAAAAAAAAAAACTTCAATGTTGTGTTTAATCATTAAACGGCCATCATTTTCATTTGCCCTTCAAACCTGCATTCAGTCGGCTTGGATGCTTGTTTACAGTCTCTTTAACTGCGCAGATCAGATCGAAAAGGGAAGGTTTGCAGATTACCACCGGCAGTAGGAAGCTCTGAAACATCCGCATTGTCTCAGGAAACATTCAGCTAGAGGCTCCTTCAGCTGTCTCCCAACTCACCCTCTGCTCCCGGGGAGGGATGTGGTAAGAAAAATGCAAACTCTAATTCCAGGAGCAGCCCTGTGTTCATTCAAGGAAAGAAAAAAAAATGTTCTTGCACTTAATCTTCTGCAGGGCCAGGCTGATCATGTTGCCTGTGAAATAAGCAGGGTCTTCTCGCTGGAGTGTAACTGGAGAGAGAGTGTCATTGCGGGCTGCTAGGCGGAGGGCCTGGATGCTCCTCTTATGTAAAGGAAGAAGTTACTGTATTTTATTGCCGCCTTCCAACACATGGGAGGTTTTATCACCCATCTTAAAAATAAAACAACACCATGTTCCAGCCAGCCTGAGTCCCAGCCCTGGGTTGGTTCTAGGTTGACACAGCAGCCCACTATTTGCTAGACTTATAGGGGCTGAATGTAGTCTCCTGGTGGTAGGAAAAGCAAAAAGTGTTTCCTGACATTTAATTCGATGAGCTATAATCTGTGGTCACATCAGGCTCTAGGAAGAGATCACAAACTTCTAAAAAGATAAATTGTTACTTTAATGCAGACTGTTTGTCTTTTGGTTTCTTTTTCTCCTTCTGTTGGGTGTTCCTTTTTACTGCCAAATATAAACCACACTGAAAAGGACAATCCTACACTTGTAAGTGGCCGGGTTATAGAAAATATTGGTCATTATTTCAGTTCTGAAGACGGCAAGGACCAGCAGTTCTTGGTGTTTTATAGGATGGTGAAATTTGATAGTGGGCTCCGTCTGAGATGGAGTAATGGAAACCTAGAGAGTTCAAAAGACTTGCCCAAGATCTTAGAGCTAGTTAAAGTAGAAAATGGGTTTGTAGCCAGAATCTTGACATGTAGTTCATTATGCTTTCGGCTATCCAGATGCCTTTACTGATTCATTCCAATGGTTGCTGATTTGCCGTTATGGAAGATAAAGGCTTGCTGTTGATCTCTGTCTATATATATATTTATAATCTCCATCCCCAAGACAGCTCTGCACTCACCAGCATTCTTACTTTTTCAAACTAAACAATCTAGTTCTTTTTCATTTACTTTGAGATTTCTATTTTCTAATCTTTCACCATTTTAAAAAATATATATTTTATTGATTTTTTACAGAGAGGAATGGAGAGGGAGAGTTAGAAACATCAATGAGAGAGAAACATCAGCTGCCTCCTGCACACCCCCCCACTGGGGATGTGCCTGCACCAAGGTACATGCCCTTGACCAGAATCGAACCTGGGACCCTTCAGTCCACAGGCTGATGGTCTATCCACTGAGCCAAACCGGTTAGGGCATCACCATTTTTAACTCGGTCAATGCACAACAAACTTTTGGAAGCTGAACCAAAGCATTCCGGGTATTGGTCAAGTTTTTATGAAGATATTTGGATATTGTGTAGACAAGTTTTACATCTCTCTGCTCTCAGAGCTGCTTCCCAGATGCATGCCGGGTGTTCTTGGACCAAGTCTCTCAGTAGCAGAACGGCCCCATGTTTTTCATTCTCCCCTTTCAGTGATGCATTTGAACACATGTGATTGTTGGAAGCAGTGTTTTGTTTTGTTAGCCATATCGCGTCATGGCCACAAAATTTAAGTAATTTTCATCTATGAAGATGAAAAAGGAAGCTATTGCTAATTTTAAAGACCTGGATCAATTCCCCCTTATTTAAAAAATTTGAAAAGGCTTATCAACTGATCTTTCCCGAAGAGATGCATATTTATGCAACTAATTGACACAGGTAGATAACAGAATAAACCTAACAACCTCAGTTCATCAAGTACTTCAACAAATACCCATTTCTACTCGATTGTAAACGAAATTCGATGGAAAATATTTCTATACTTTCAAGAGGATAGTCGATCAACTCAGGGAGGAAAACCAATGGATTAGGCTAGTTGCCTGCCCTTCGCCAGATAACGTCACTGATTGACTGAATGAACTTAAAGGTTGCTTTAACTACCATGCACATTAAGTATGGGATATATGGCAGGGGATAAAGCGTTGTGCTTATAGTACAATAAGAGCTGTGGAGAAAGAAAATCTATGAAAGATGGAAAAGAATGAGGGGAAAGAAGAGAGATGATGAACTCAAAGATGTTGAAGCAACAGGGGGTTTCAGAGTAAAAGTATATTGTGTGAAGAATAAATCCAACCAAGATGAGTGCTTATCGTTAGCTCCTTTGTTCCCTACTGTCTATACTGTACCTGAGCATAGTGCTTCTTTCCTGTGAGCTGGACAGTGGGAAGTCATCTATCTTCAACCTTGTTTAGTTTGTAAATAACACTGTAGACAAGGTCTGTTGAACTTTGCAAAGGCAGTTTCCATGGGCTCGCTCGCACTCTTGGAGGTCAGCTAAAGGGCATGGCCACGCCAGCACCTTAATCCTACAGGGATTGTTTACAAAAGATTGAATAATGGGCCCAGGCCCCATGCCGTCCCTCAGTGGAACTAGCCCCACTCAAGTGAGCTGGTGAGCAAGCCTGGCTTTCATGAAAGCCAGAGAGAGTTTGGGTGAGCCTGGCATCTTTCAATGCATGCTTTTGCCTTCTACTAAATGTTTCCCCCATAAAATGTCAGTGGGAAAATGGACACTGGCCTTCTTTCTTTCTCTCTGCTGCTTTGGAGCTATTGGGATGCTGGGCTTCAGGGTAATGAAGTAGGTTGTCATTTCCTCCCCCAAATAATGCATTACAAAGTTGGAAATGCAAATTTCCTGTGGAAGCTCTAAGTAGCAGGTGGTACTTCCTTAATATATTGTTTTTGACCTTTGGGGAAATTGGTATTATGAGCTGACTTCGGAAAATTAAAATAGCATCAAGGTCCTACATTCTAAATAAAACAGTCAATATCTTAGTTAATTTGAAAAAAAAAATAGAATGGGGTACTACACCAGGAAAAGACATAGCATATTTTACTTTGGTGTGTTATTCTAAGGTTTGTAATTCATGAAGGACAAGAAAATGGGATATGCCCCAGCCAGATTTCCTTATTCATTAAGAGAGAGAGAGAGAGAGAGGAAAACTGTATTTTTTAAGTTTTCCTTTAAACCTTTGCTGTTACTGATGCTTTGATATATTTAGTGAGTTGTACAAAGAGAAGCATGGGACTGCTCAGATGGCAAATCTGAGTTGAGCTGAAGGTAAAGACATCTGTATTTTTTATTCATTTGCTCAGCAGCACTAAATTTGAAGCTTGTTTTTTGTTCAGCATCAAAGAAAAACTTGTTTTATGGTTATTGGATTTTTTTTTTAACTCACATATTTCATGAAAGGGACTCAAGTCACTGGGCCTTTGTATTACTTTTCTGCCCAACAGCCCTTCTGCGTGCCATCTTGTTGAATAAGGAAAACATAATTTTATTTTCTTTCTCTGCCTTTGAAGTAAAAATTTAGGAGGTTTAAATACCATACACATTTTGGAATTTCCTTTTTTGCTTCCTCTCAAAACCATCATCTCACAACCCCATAAAGCGATCCAATGTTGAAAAACTTAAGAGATTCTTAATCCTATAAATACCCTTTATGTGATTATGACTCCTGGGTTTATCAAGGGCAAGAAGAGTGGGGCTAGGAGCTAACTAAGTGTAGATATAGGTGTGTGTGTGTGTGTGTGTGTGTGTGTGTGTTATATACATCCAAAGCTCTGTATAAACAGTATTTTTTGCATACTAATTGCTGATTAGGCATCTATATTCTTCTCTAAAAATTCTGAGTGTGCAGACCTATTAGTTGTTTGGGGTCAGGTGCTCACAGTTAATGGAAGACTAAAATACTGACCAAATCCAAAAAAATGAGATTGTTTGAGTAATTTAAACTTGACTAGTTTAAATTATTTAAAACAGATTCCTTTAAATAATTATCTTCATTCTTTAATTGTTTTCTAGCCCAAATTTGGCTTGAAGTCCAGGTTTCTAAGTGTAAGAAATCACCTTTTTATTCTAAGACATATAAAGCAAGCTACTTATATCACTTAAAGTTCATATTTATTATCAGTGCACCTCTTCCCAGAAAAAAGGGGAAGTGAGAGCTGGGGTCAAAACCAGGTACAGTGAAAGTTCAGCTAATGTTGGGCTCTCAGAAAATACTCATTTTCCAAATAGTTTAATATTAGCATCATTAAATTTTAGCATTAAATTTTGATAATATATATGAAAATCTTGCTCGTGTGTGGTACACATGTCTCTGGCTACATTTATAAATGTACTGAATGTAATTTTATGTGTTTCTTTATGATGTTCGGTCCTTGGCATAAGCGTCACTAGACTGTCAAGTGGCGAAGATCATATTGTTTCATCCTTTCTTCTTTTCTCATTTCTTGGGTGTTTACTTCATGAGAGGATGCACTCAGTGAATGTATGTGGAAGAAATGAATGGATAAACAAGGTCAGTGGGTTATCAGAGTAGATTCAAGACCTTGTTTGGGGTGTAGGACCAAGCAGAGTCCTAGCTGAAACTGTAGGTAGAGCAGCATGATAGTAAATAGGATGGAATATAGGGGTGAATGTGTTCATTAGCTGGCCAGTGGTGCCCTGTCCCTCCTTGAAGAGTACTCCAATCATGAGAGTGCCTTTTTTCCCCCACTGGCCACTTTCTCATGAAATTGAAAGAAACCTGTGCAGCTGCAGGACTCTCTGGGCCTGTGACAAGGCTACTGTCTGCAAGACACATGCTCAAGTCAAAACCTAAAGCAAAGCAAGCAAAACCTCACCCCAAAGGGTTTCCCCACTTTCTAAATAAAAAACTACAGTCGTAACAACTTCAGTCAGTGATTCAAAACACCTATGGTTTTGGCATCCTGAGCATACATCACAGATACCACTTGCTGGCCTACTCGCCATGCCTCTGACCCATGTACCCTAGGCTTGTTTTGGGGCTATGACAGAGGAACATTCCTCATCACTTGGAGAATTTGGGCTGGGATATTTGGGGGAATGAATTAAGTGCACTCATACAAATACTTTATCATCCTTACATTCCCATCCAGTGTACTGGTAATGTGGAGGGAAAGTGTGGCCTTGGGAATAGACAAGCATAGGTTTGAATGTCTGCTTCATCCATTACTAGCTGCTTGGGTAACCTTGGGAAGCCCCGTCTGTCCTTATAAACGTGGTGATACATAGAAAAGACGTCTGTAGAGCTCTGGGAAAGCTTGTTCTTTTTATTATTGTCACCTTTATCAGAAGATGACATACAACTGACCGGACACACCAGGCTAGAAGTTTTTTGTTTGTTTTTTTAACTTTCCTGAATATTTGTCCTTTAAGTATAAGCAATACAGCAGAGTTCCCCTTCATTTATCCCACCTAAACAATCTCTTTTAAGTATGCAAATAGATTTAATTTCTCATGAAATCCAATTTTAATAGCATTTTATGTAGTGAATGGTCCATTGAGTGAATCAGAGGTAATTAATGCTAAGAGATAAATGATCAGTATTTCCTGCTTCCTCAGATAGCCATTCATAGGTAAATCTGTTGCTCTGAAATATTGTTTACTGGAAGGAAAAATATAGAAGATGGTAGGGACTAACCATCAAACATGTCTTTATCCTTTTTAATATTAGGTTATACTATGTAAGCAATAGGAAAAGGAGGATATTTTCTAATCAACCAATTTTTATTTGCCATCTCTAAGAAGAGGTAACCTATCCTTAACCTGCTTGTACACATGGGAACATGGTTTGCTAACATTGTAAAACTGTCCTGGGCATAGCATATGCGCAGAAGTGAGTTCTCAGAAGCAGCCACGGAAATCTTTTGTAAACTCGCAGATCAACCCAGTCTTACCTCCTTTCTGCCTCAGTTTGCAATGGCATTGTCTCTCTTCCATAAGGTACACAAGTCTCTGTCAACCATTTGAATTCCCCAGAAAATAATTACATTTGTTTGTATGTTGTCTGGACACAGATAAGGGAATTCTCCACATCTTTCTAAGAAGAGACGCAAAGAGACTATGCTGTAAGTGGTTCAATTCACAAATGTGAGATATTATTCGACATAGTTTGAGTAATTGAGAATTTATACAGATTTTCAGCAGTGGGACTTTAAATACAAGGTAGATAAATCAGTGTCGCATGGATCCAGTGGCATTTCCTGTGCTCACTCTTTTCCCTTGGATAGCAGCGACCGTATTTTTCAATAACAATAGCATCTTTTTATGCTTTGATCTCATTGCTTTTCATTTGAAGCGATCTGACATGCATGATGTGGTGTGGTCCCTTGTAAGCACTAGCCCACCTGGGCACTTACATACCCATTATCTTGCTACCTAATGTGTTGTGGCTGTAACTGGAGGATGCAAAATTTACCTTCATGAGAGACTCGTCCTCTATGTGTTCTGCCAAATCAGGCTTCACCGTGCCTCCATTTTCTCCAGAAAAACCACCAGAGCGACATCCCTTAGTGATGAGCAGAACCGAGGCGCTTTTGTTCGGAAGCTCACCTTCGTGGATGAATGAAAGTTTCCACGTAAAGAGTGATCTGCGAAGAGGCTGAGGCACTGGCATTGTAAACACTCAATTTAGAGGCCCGCATTCTTTATTCATGCTGTTGTCTCTTCTTTTCTTCATCTTTTCCCTGAAGACTTTAAATAAAGGGTGAGCATCCATCAAAGCGTTAGGAGACACTGTCTTGGGCATTTTTGGCAGCCGAGGAGGCGTTATCCTGCAGGGCTTGGAGGGATGCAAGAGCAAGAGGAGAAAGGAGTGGTTCCTCTCACCAGCGGTCAGAGCAGGGAAAGCAAAAGAGCGAGTTACAGGTGGCTTCTGAACTGAGTAGCAACCAAGCTGTCGTCTCTCCTCAGTTCTTCTAGCCCCAGCACCACGATTAGAGTCAATAGCTTTACTGCCTCCAAGGAGAAGGGAACTTACAGTGTGCGTAGCTTAGCATCCTGAATATATTGTGGTTGTTGCATCTTTTGGGGGGAAACACTGGAAATTTTCAGTGTTCAAACATCCACACTTTCACATTAGTTCTATGTTTATTTTAAAGATACGTTTTTATTGATTTCAGAGGGGAAAGGAGAGGGAGAGAGAGAGACAGAAACCTCAATGATGAGAGAGAATCATCGATTGGCTGCCTCCTGCACGCCTCCTACTGGGGATCGAGCCTGCAACCCAGGAATGTGCCCTGACTGGAGGAAATCAAACCGTGACCTCCTGGTTCATAGGTCAATGCTCAAATACTGAGCCACACCAGCGGGGCTCACATTAGTTCTATTGATGTCAAACTGTAGGTAGGAAATTTAACTTAGCCTTAAAGTTAATATTTATAGAGGGAATCAAGTATTAGAACCATTAGAAGTGTTGCTCAACAATAAACGTACAGCCGGATGTCATCTGTTACTAGATGGCTGCCTAATAGTTGTTGCAGAGTAGTCCGTTCATCATCTCAGCACAAAGAAGCGACTCAAAAATGTGTTGACTCAATGAAGTCTGACAGAAATATTTGCATAATTGCAGTGTGTCATACATGCTCGTTACAGCTTAAGAACATCATAATGCCAACACTTACTGCTATTATCTTAAAGAAAAATGTGTCTCTTCACTCTTCACAGCCTGAGCATCCTAGAGGTAGTTTGCAAGCAACAAATAACTTAGAAGAAGGTTTAAAATTGCTTTCATTGAAGTTATAATTTCATAACTTCCTGAAAGTTATTTTTTGGGGAGAGAGGTCATTTTCAAAGAAAATAAAGCATTGTTGTTGTTTTTAATCCTACAATCTAGTTGGTAGTCCTTAATTCAGTTTAATAAAATGCAGGTTCCTTTCCAAAGAAATTCCTGACAATAGTACATTGAAAGCCTGTTTCCCTTCCCCAGCTGCCCAGGTGGGAGATAGGAGGTCGAGGGAAGTACGTTAAGCTGTGAGGTCTAGCGGGATTGCAGTTAAGTGCTTTGCTTTAGGTCCTCCATGCTCGATGCAGCATTTATTACCCGAGTATTATGAGAGAAAGCTACAAGAACTCCTCATACATGCCTAACAGATGTAGCTCTAATGTTCACATGGCTGGAGCCATTTAACAGATTGGGTCAGATGCAGTTTGAAAGCCACTGTTATTAAGCTGTTTTTACCATTAAGTGAGTAATGGCGCCTTGTTAATATTGTGGATGTGTGTATTCTTTGCTCTCTGTAAATCTTTTTGTTTGGTTTGGCTTTAACAGCATGTGTGGGGAGGACATCCCTCTCCACAAATTAAGTGCTTTAAATAGCCAAGCTGTCGCTGAATGAAGGAAATCAGGCTAGATAAGATCTTTGTAAAGTGTATGCCTATGAACTCTACATCACACCATCACACAATGCAAAGGAAATTGCCATTGTGCTGTGCAAGTTGGATGAACAAAGCACATAAAACACTCTGTCCTCGTTGCCAGGCATATTGCTGTGCTACTGAAGCTGGAATCTTGAAGGCCCCAGAAACGGTCAAAGTGACACGTTGGCCAATCAGAGAGGGTGGACGTTGATTTTATAATGCAGTCTGGTAACAGTTCACCAGAGGGATGCCCGATTATTTTATAATGAACAATGCAAATCATAAGCAATGAGGAATGCTGCCGCTGCTATTGCTACTACTATTGTTACCGCTATTGCTGTTATTGCTGCTATTGCTACTACTACTCTATTACTATCTCTATTCTACAGCTGTTATTACTACCTTTACTACTGCTGCGTTACTACTACTGTTACTGCTGCTATTACGATTCTTCCCACTACTTCTATTTCTACTACTATTACTACCACACCACCACCCCATCCTCCTTAGTGCTATTAAATAATGTTTATTAAGTTCTTATAGCCATCAGTTGTACCATGTATTTTAGAGGCATTTGTTATTTTAATCACCTCAACAACATCACGAGGTACCCACATTATACAAATTAAGAAACTGAGCTTTTTATAAATTGCTATCAAGTCACATAGGCTGAGTATATTTGGTTGAGACCTGATTTCAGAGGCCTTTCTGGCTCCAATGCCCTGTTCTCCCCATTATCTCAGGCTTCCTTTGCTTGTGGGCCAAGGACATGGAACTCCGTAGGTATTAAGATGCCACCTGCAAACCCTTACAAAGTACATTGAGTTCCTTGGGGGAGAATTGCCTCAAGGCCAAAAAGCTGCCTCTGGAGTACTCCAAAGCAGCTTCCATATCCTGGAAACAGCAACTACAATCAAAGATAGCACCTTAGAAACATCCTTCCTTTACTTAAAAAATATTTTTTAAAAAACCTACTTCCATCAACAGGCCCTCCTAAGATCAGATACCTACATGTATCTGGCAATAAGCCCAGACATACCAAAACATGTATTATCTAGAGCCAAGACTTGAGTTCCACTGCATCTGCAGACAAGCACCTCATTTTAATAGGCAACCCATTCACAGAGTAGGTACACTCCCCTGCTGAAGTGTCAGGGAGTCGGAAGATCAGCATAAAACAAAGAGCAGCTATTACCTGGCAGCGAAGGCCCCAGACGTACCCTCTGGCTCTGCTGGTCCCCAGTTTAGTCAAGTAGAACTCTGATGGACTCCCACTAAAAGTCAGTAGATATTTAATTGACTTCTAAAAAGTGGGCAGAAGCTCATGCAAATTATTGACTACCTACCCTGGAATTCCTTTTGGACCTGACCAGTGAGTGACAGCTGGTTCCCAGGTAGCATGGCATGCTCATTCTCTAGCTTTGGGGAACAGCTAAACCCTTCTGTCCACAATGAAAGGAACTCAAATTTAGATTTACCAGAAGAAAATTCCAAACAGACGAGGAAAGCAAAAACCACCGACATCATCTCCATAATAACTAAAAAACGGAAATGGGTTCTGTCTACAAAGAGGCCTGTTCTTCTACCTCCTCTGAAACAGCTTGACAAAAACAAGAGCTTTATGTACTAGCATGGGACAGACGATGCAAAGGAAAAATCTTGTGCAGCAGATTTCAGGGTCAAGAGGGCACTTTTTGCCAGCTCTCAAAGGCAAACCAGCACAGGGAACCATAAAATGCTGAGTCAAAGTGGTTCTCCATTCGTTCCCCATCTTCCTTTATTCACAGAAAGTGACTTTTCCCCGGCCAGGGGCAAGTCTCACTCCTCAGAGGCAGTCCTGTTCGCCTCACAGGGCAAGCCTGGCCTGTGGAGGAGACAGCAGTCTGCTTGGTACCGTAGGAAGAGACCACCCCTCCTTCTGCGGGTCGTTGACATTCCTGGAAGTGCCACCAGGAATGGCCGTACCCATTCTGTGACTCTGAAGGAGGTAGACTGAGAAGAAATCTAGGATGACAGAGCAGAAAGACAGACACAATCCGAAGCCCTGAGGATTTCATTAACTGCATTTAGCCTGCTGAGCTCACCAGTCCGGGAGGTGTATCATCGCTAGGCTCTTTGTTGCATTGGGTAAATTATATCCTTATTAAGTCAGGGTGAGTTGGGCTTCCCTGTTGTACCCAAAAGCACACAAGAGGCATTTTCTTTGGGATACTTGAGATTCGTCGGAATTCATTAGCTACATTTTTATAAATCTGTTTAATTTCCATACCCATCTCCCTATATACTGATCTACAGGAAATATGGGGGAATAAAGTCACATTTAATATGTCTCCTCACCCATTTCTGTCTCCCCACTTTTGGATCTCCAAAGAAGTAGCTCCTCAGAGCACCAACATGGGACCAGTTGCCCATTCTTAAAGAAATTACCGGGTCCCTCCTAAACCCAGGAGTGGAGTCAGGCACTTGCATTTCCAACCAGCACCCTTTCATGAGCTCTATGGAAAGGGTGTCACTGCCCCCTGAGGAAGAGGGACTGGGAGAGGAAAAGGACTTCTTCCAGGCAATGAGAAGGTTTAGAAAGTGGTCAAAAACCTTTCTTGAAAATGTGCTCCGTGCAAAAGACAGGCTGGGTGTTAGCAGCTGAGTCAGGTGGGTGGGCAGTTTAGTTTCCCAGTTTGTGAAGAGGCTCCCGGGAGTTTTCCAGGGGTGGCGCGGTGCGCTCAGGGCCAGTGCACACAGCTTCTGTGAGGTGAGAGCATGAAGTGGTTGGCGTTGATAGCTTTGACTAGTAATTGTGCCTTAATGTAAATATATATAAATATTATACACATAGGTAGGTGCAGGCTGTAAATGACTCCGTCTGTATGGTACTGTGTATTTAATATGTATCCTGGGTAAAAAAATAAGTGTAATGGGTGGTCACATTCCAAAGAAATGAACACATCACCAAAGCACCAGCCAGTGAATGCAGCCACCATACAGAACAAGGGATTAAAAGCAGGAGACCTATAGATTTCCTGGACAGAAAGCCACTGGGAATGAGAAGGGGAGGTGTCTGAGGATGCAGAGGAGGAGCCTGGATGGGGAGCAGGCATCTTTTTTCTTCCTCACATATTGCTCACAGACAACACTATATCACACATGAGATTGTAAACAACATAGATACAGAAACTGTGTCCATGTATTTCCTATGTTGTAGACCTCACAGAATTTATAGCTAACATTTTTAAAGCGACCACATATTAGAATAAGTGATAAACAAGAGGGGGAAAAACCAAAGGTAATTTGTTAGCATTTATCGTGGAAATTTTCTTTGGAATACTTTAGATTCATCAGCCTTCACAGTCTTGCCTGAATTTTTTGCCATAGACTTTTTTTTTCAAATACACTTTTATTGACTTCAGCAAGAAAGGGAGAGGGAGAGAGAGAAACACCGATGAGAGAGAATCATTTATCGGCTGCTTCCTGCACGTCCCACACT
>NW_006295054.1:1983620-1992697 GCF_000327345.1 Myotis davidii
AAGGAAAATATATAATGCAAAGATGAATGGCAGGATGGGATTTCTACTTTGATAGAAATTTAGTGAGAAACAAGATGCCATTTATATTCCTAAGACATCGTGAACTTTTTTACAAGAAAACATTTTTCAGAGCAAAGCTGTTACCTGAGAGAAGAGTTTTCTGCTACCGATTTGTCCTGTAAAGGCATTAGAAACATTCCTTAGAGTTATGATCTTTAAAATTGTTACATTAAGATGCAGTTTTTCTTACTTGGTGATTTTTCTTCTTGGTGAAATCATAACCCTAGAAAGCTAGATTTTTATTATTTTCCACAGATGCTATTTTTATGGGTGCACAAAGCACTAATATTTCATAAGCAGGTAAGTACAGAATAGGCAGTTGTTGGAACAGTGTGGCCTAGTGGGAAGGGCAAAAGCTGGAGAGCCAGACAGCGTAGGTTGAAGTTGTGGCTTCAGTACCTACTGTTGTCATCCTTCATGTGTCATTGACTGTCTTTAGCATTTTGCTTCTTCGTGTGTAAATCTGAATGGCAGTGCTTCCTTCCGATGGCTGTAGTGAGGCAAGTCAGACAGTACACATTAAATCACTTTGTGAACTGTTTATTGATATATTGTTATCATAGAATCAATATACAGTAGTCCCCTATTTTCCTCGGTTTGAGTTACCCAGACTCAGCCACAGTTCAAAACTATTAAATGGAAAAATTCCGAAATAAGCAAGTCACAAGTTTTAAATTGCACGCTGCTCTGAGTAGCGTGATGAAATCTCGCTCTGTTCCATTCCATCGTGCCTGGGACATGAATCATCCCTTTGTCCCAAACATCCATGCTGTAAGCGCTCTCTGCCCATTAGTCACTTAATAGCTGTTTCGATGACCAGATCAGTTCTCAAAGAGAGAGAGAGAGAGAGACGACATTTACATAACGTTTACTACAATATATTGTTATAATTGTTCTATTTTATTATTGGTTATTGCTATTAATCTCTTACTGTGTCTAATTTATAAATCACACTTTATCATAGTATCATAGGTACGTACATATAGAATAAGCATAGTCTATATAGGATTCGGTACTATCTGCGGTTTCGGGCATCCACTGGGGGTCTTGAAACTAACCGTCCTCTCCTGGATCCTTGAGAACAACTTTAAATATAAAGTGAGGACTCCTATCATCTTATCCTGAATTGTAATTAAGAAACATGTGATTCAATGGATGTGATAATAAAGCCAAGTTCAGAGAGACATTTTTGGAATAGTCTAAACAAAGATAGTGTTTAAGATGACATTAGACCAATCTTGAAACATCCATTTGTAGAGCAGTTGGGTAAGTTAGGTAGTTCAAGGGGTTGCCTGAGGCTCCATCTGAATTTGAGATAGAGATTTCGAGAAAAGCTGAATGAAATGCTTAGTTTTCTGAAGAAGGAATGGAGACACTTTAATTTATGGATTCTGCAGAAAGAGACTTTAAGGGTGCTGGGTGTACTGTTAAGTGTGAGAATATGGGGGAAAGAGAACTCACTTCTACAACTATTTAAAAAGTTAAAGGAAATAAGCTAATGTTCAGGAATAGTTAACATTTCTCAGATTGGATATTAAACTTCCTCCAAGGAAAACAACTCAACAGCTAAAGTCATCCCTAAATTGGTGGCAAGAAAATACTGCTAAATTAAGGTTCTAGGAGAGATATGACTCAGTTAAGTATCATAGAGCTCTCAATCCATAAACTATCCCTTTGTAGTCCTTGAGAACATAAGAGATTACAAATAAATTTACTGACTCTTTCCTTAAAGAAAGGAAACACCTAAAATCATGATTCAGCTTTTTAAATTCAGGTCCATGTACAACTATTAGAGTTGCTGGGAAATATTTTTAAATGTTTTAGTCTTAGATCCAAAAAAATATTCTTAGAACTAAAAAAAATTTCTAAGTATTGATTCTAAATCTCTTTCGTCAAAATAAAAGTAACTAGAACTACTTTTAAAATCACATTATTTCTATCATAAGGGCAAGCACACAAGAAAACATATACATGTTATGTGAAAAATTGTGTGTATAAAGTTCAAATCCAAATTCAATTTCATATAACCACTACCTAAAATGTTAAGAAGATGCGTGTCTTAAAAGGACTTTCAAATATACCACCAACAAATATAGAGTATTAATTATTGCTCATCTCCAATTAGCATATAATATCATTTTCATTATCTCATAGATGTCTACTTTCACCTATTATTGAACATTACTCTCTCTATCTGGCTAAAGTTGACCTTAGATAAAGTTCGAACTTAGTCCACAGCATCTATGCACATGTGTTTGATTTGTTGAAACCAAGCAGCATGATGTTTCAAATATTTATTCACTTTACTTTGATGCTGTTAACCATGTGTGCATATGCAAAGTGAACCAGCTTTGTGAATAGCTACATACAGAGAAAAAGAAATATTTATAGACAATAAATAAATAATTTGAGGCTTTGAAAAATATGTAGTGTTTCTGTTTAAAAACTTGTAGGATAAGGAAACAGGACCGAAACGGATTGATTTTTTTTTTGAAGTGATATTAATCTTACAATTTTTAGTCAGCTTTTTTGCCTATGGGTGAAATTTTCCCCAAATCTTGGGAAATCATAAAAATTGAGATGAAAGGTCAACTAATGAGACTATGTATTTCTTTACCCCCACTTGTCTGTGACTGTTCACTTCAGAATGTTTTCTATCCCCAAAGTACAGCCATCTTCTATAAAATAAAAATGCCTGTTAAATGTAATAACTTTAGAACATACCAAAGTATCATCTTAAAACTAGCCATGGTTTTGATATTATCTCCAAGAGCTGCATCTCTCTCTCTCTCTCTCTCTCTCTCTCTCTTTGCTTTATTTTCTGATTTTTTTAAACGCTTAATCATAATCTTTAACTTTCTAAAGTGAAAATAAAGAAAATTTATTTCCTACCTGTATTTTTGTGTGTGTGATAGGGAAGAAATGATACTTTTCCTGTAGATCAAGTCTTCAAATTTCATGTTGTATTTTTTCCCTTCCATAAACTTATCTCTACTTTCTCATTTTCCCTATTAGAAGGAAAAATAGTCATCTCTTCTGTGATTATTCTCTGTACTTCATGAGCATGCCCCTCGACTCTTAAGATTACCTTGGATATGAGAGATTAATCTAAAATTGTACATTGTATTATAATATCCCTTTTCTCATTTGTCATCCACATTAGACTATAGGCTACTTGAGATCAGGAAACATTTCTTATTCATTTTTATATCCAGGACCTGTCCAGGACCTACAGTTTAATATCAGTTAGAATTTGATGAGCCATCAGGTCAGAATATAGAAGGTTGGCTTTTGACACTCATCAGGACACTGAGATTTTTAAAGATTTCTCGTTGATCTTTCCCCTCCATTCTAAAGGTGTCTGACAGGCAAGGGCTCCAAAGTATTACCCCTAAATCTGTTTTTATAAGAACTGCTTTCACATGGCTTGTTGCTGTGCACACATAGCCTGATGTTAATCAGCACTAACTACAGCAGAATGTAACTATTCCCATCCTTGAACAGATGAAATGAGGCCAGCCACAGTGAGGGCACTTTGTTCTAATAATCCAATAAATACTTTTGAAATGATGCTTATTTTTGTCTTTTGCATTAAAGTCTAAGATTAAAGCCAAGTAGAGTAGAAAATAAAGAACATCTCACCTCCCTCCCAATACCAAGCAGAAGTTCCAGGGATTTTGCCAAAACTCCCCATAGATTTATCACTTCTTAGGAGACTTTGTACAGGCACTACAAAATCTCCTTTGCACTATAAGGGCCAGATGTTACTGTCAGATTGTAACCATGCAGGGCTATATGTGTACACACATAACACAGTTATCTCTAAGGGTGCACAGGAGGCACAAGAAATAGAAATTATGATCCAGCCCAGGCTTTTTCTAAGCTGGAGGAAAATTGCCACTAGTTACTCAGGGTGGATGGTTTCTCCTCTTTTCCAAGGCCTCCCACCACCAGGGGGCAGGGTCGTTCTCAATTGAGGAAGCTATTAAATAGGAACACTTCCAGCCCAGTGAGAGGGGTATCTGCAAAAGGGATGAGATTTGTATTAGTGACAACTGAGTCTCATACTCACATTGTTGACCAACACTTGATCTGATATAAATTCTTCAGACTTCAGGTATACCTTCCTCTTTAGTTACCCAAAATATTTCTTAGGTAAGTCAAATAATTTTTTGACCACTTGGTGTTAGAGAATATCCTGAACTCAACTCCCTTGTATCGGTGTCAGTAACTGAGAGCTGACTATTTATTTTAAAGTAGAGGCCTAGTGCACAAAATTCGTGCAAGGGGGGTGGGGGATCCTCTCAGCCTGCCCTGCACCCTCTCACAATTCGGGACCCCTCAGGGGATGTCCGACTGCCGGTTTAGGACTGATCCCACAGGGATCAAGATCGGTCCTAAACCGGAAGTCAGACATCTCTCTCACAATCCAGGACCACTAGCTCCTAACCACTGGCCTGCCTGCCTGCCTGATGGCCCCTAACCACTTTGCCTGCCTTCCTGATCACCCTTAACCACTCTGCCTGCCTGTTCACCCCTAACTGCCTCTGCTGCGGCCCCTGCTGCCTCAGCTTCGTCCAGAATGACGTCCAGAAGGTCATTCGGCTGTTTGGTCTAATTAGCATATTATGCTTTTATTATTATAGATTGACTTAGAAGTCACAGTTTTCATTCTGAAGCTTTTTTGAATAGCCATCAAGGATTGTTATATGCAGATTATTGGAGCCATCCAGTTTCAGTGAAGAGGTAGAGTTCAGAAGGGCTTGAAATGGGTATGAGAAGTTACCTGGCTGGTCAAAAAGATAGCCATGATGTTCTTGAAGAAAGACTGCAGGAGAAATGAAAAAACTGGAATCTCACCTGTGGTATGAGCAAATCCCTCCTTTCACCACAGAGTCTGGCTTCCTTTGGCAAAATAGGTGTAAAGGAAAGGACCAAAGGTGGAATTGAGAGCAGGACCTATGTGCACAGAAAGTACAAAAGTCTGTTGGTTAACATAACCTAAGAACAAGTCACAAGAATTATGTAGCTAAATTAGCAAAAACCATCACCTTACCTTAGGCCAAATGTATTAGGTTAAACCATATGATATTATTTCGTACCATTTTGTCTGCTTCCTATTGTAGGATTCCACGTAAGATCTGATTTGGAAAAGAAGAGGAAGAGGTTCTTATGTTTTTTAAAAAGTGGTTCAGCCTGGCCAGTGTGGATCAATGATTGAGTATGAACCTATGAACCAAGAGGTCATGGTTCGATTACTGGTCAGGGCACATGCCTGGGTTGCAGGCTCCATCCCCAGTAGGGGGCCTGCAGGAGGAAGCCGATCAATGATTCTCTATCATCATTGATGTTTCTATTTCTCTCTCCCTTCCTCTTTGAAATCAATAAAAACATATTTTTAAAAAAGTGGTTCAAAGCCTACAGAGCATAAAATTTATTTGTTAAAGGTACCCAGGTATAACTCTTGATATTCTAGAATATTGAAGCTTTAAATTTATAAGTCCAGAATGCCATGATAAGTGCGTTGAACACATCATTTCATGAAAAGCAGGGAAGAATTTCCATTCTTGATGATGGTAACCTCTCTTTAGCTGGGTTAATGTCACAAAGAAAATATGTTCAGAACAGCACTGTGAAACTTCAGAGAGTGAAAAGCATATTTCTCCACACATAAATGAAAGTCAGTCTTGGCCAATGGTGATATACAGATTACCCGTTGAGCCTTTAAACTCCTTGGGGCAAAGGGTATAAAGGATGTTATTCAAACCACAAGTCAAAAAGCACTCCTGTCAGTATTCACACCGCAGGCAGACATGAAGCTGCTGGCCTTCGTGGTGCCTGGCCATGTATGGAGGGTTTATATAGAGATGGACAATTACCTGTCTTGAATCTGAGCTGTGTCTACTTATTCAGTTTGTTTGATACTTTTTTCGCTATAAATAATTAATCAATCTGGGCCAGAGAGCAGTTGAAGTAATTGAGCAATCGATTGATGTATTCATTGAAATTTTCATCAAGTGCTGGAGATACACTCACCAGTGAGTTGAGGCAGAAGGCGAAGCTGTGTGCACTTGTGTGGGTACAAACATAATCAGAAGCCCCACTAATTCAGTGTGCTGGCTTCCGCATAAAGAACACCTTTGGGAGTTTAAAAACAAGTATCGTTTTAGCCAAGATTTTTAGTTTGCTACCATATTTAATTTCAAAAGTAACTGAGCTTATCTTGTGAGATGTTATTTATTTGGCGAGCGAGTTTAGAAATAAGAAATGAGAGTTACATTTTAGGGGCCTTTCATATCCCCTGGAAGAAATGAGGGTTTTTATATTCTTCTCTCTAGTAAATAGCTAGGGGGCCTGTCTTACCCTCTACTGCTGTGAGAATGAAAAGCAACCACATGGACAAAGGTTGTGTTAGGGCACAGTACTTCTTGATTCAATGATGGTCTTTTTTTTTTTTTAAAATATATTTTATTGATTTTTTACAGAGAGAAAGGGAGAGAGATAGAGAGTTAGAAACATCGATGAGAGAGAAACATTGATCAGCCGCCTCCTGCACGCCCCCCACTGGGGATGTGCCCGCAACCCAAGTACATGCCTTGACCGGAATCGAACCTGGGAGCTTTCAGTCCGCAGGCGGACGCTCTATCCACTGAGCCAAACCGGTTTCGGCCAATGATGGTCTTATGGTTTTGAAACAGAGTGAGCAAAACTGCCTACTACTGGCTGCCAAACACAGGATGTAATTAGGTTAAACTTATGCTGAGAACAGAGATCCAAACGAAGGGCTGCTTTCTTTCACAGGTCAACTTAAGACCCTTTGCATAATGACCATCCTCACTTTACTGCACGTTGTACCTCATTTTTAAAAACTTAAGTTGGTAAGCCCAGTTCAAGCCTCTTTTCATTTCATGTTGAGATTAGTAGTCAAATGAGCTAATAATGTCTAGACCTTTTGTTATGAAGGATTTTCTTTAAATTCCTTCTAGAAGGGGTGGCTTAGCTGTCTAAGCAACAGCTTTGAAATACCTAGACTCCCAGGAACCATAGGTTGGACTCCCGGGAGGCATGGGGAGCCCCTTAATTATTCTGAAACAGCTGGTGTGGCAGACCACTTCCTGCAAAAGTGTCTTTCTTACAAAATCTGAAAAAAACAAAATAGTCTGTGGACCTTAAAAATGCAGTAACATGTCCCCTTTCATTTAGAGAAATCTGGTTTGCTGTATGGTTTCAGAAATAATAATAAAAAGGTCTTTCTGGTTTTGGTATCCTTTGCACTTTCTTAGCATGCCGTATCCTAAGCTATTTGCAGGCAATAATATTTATTTGCTTAAAGATTATACTTTGAATTTGGCTAAGGATTAACCTGCAGCAAACTACACGTCCCTGTGGTTTGAGAGGGCCTTTCTTAATCTACATTTGATTGACAGGGTTAGTTCTCGGAGTTTTCGCTTAACACTATATTAATCCAAAGCATTTCTTCAAACTCTTTTGTTGTTGTTGATGTTTTGTCCTGGGAGGAGGCTCTCTTTCGCCCATTGTATTTTAGAAGTTTAAACGCAACTTCTAAAAGGAGAGGTTTTCATGACAGGCTTCTGAAAAGTGTAATAATCTCTTAATATCTGGAATGCAACATCTCAGTGCTCTGTGAGTTTCGCGTGCCACGTCGACAAAGTGCCCAAACTCTACAAACCTACCATGTGCACCAACTTACTAGAAACGGAATCTTCAGAATTGTCTCAATAAGCAGCTGGGTGGGCTTTGCTCTCCATTCAGTCGAACGGTTGTTATGAAAGCCACACCTTTAAAAGGGATGTCCTCAGACTCTCCACAATCAATAACTGAGGAAGCGTCTCCAAGGGAGTCGGGATCTGTGGGCCTGACTCTTGTCCTCGTGGGTTCACTTTTTGTCTGCAGGCCCCTGGGCGAAGCAGAGCCGGCTTCGCTGAGGGAGCAGCTCCACAAGCTGCCATGGCAGCGGGCGCCCTGAGACCCAGGGGAGGAGGAGAGTGCAGAGGAGGAAAGCAAGGCCAGGAGGAGTCCCTATACCCCTGGATTGATCAGATTCGACTTTTTTTTTTTTTTTGAAGGATGTGAATGAGTTTCCTCAGATCATTATTCAGAGGATGAAGAGGATTAGAAGACGTGGGTTTAGAAGACAGCCTTGGGGAAATCGTTTCAATTCCCTGTGCCTTAGTTTCCCTGTGAGCAAATGGACATATGAAGGCCTGGCCCGGCTCTTCCACTCACATGGGGGCTGATGTTAAAAACGGAGAGGATTTTAAGCTTTCATGTGGGAAGTGCATGTGCGAAATATTCCTCATCTTTTTTAAGGTGCAGGATAATACACTGCTAACCACAGTAAAGATTAACATGCATGATGGATATTCTTTGGTTCTTCGTATAAAATATATAGTGATCAGCCATGTTTGTAACGATGGGAGCCCTGAGGGGCAACTGGTTTCTGGGTATCAACATCCAGTTCTGGGCCAGGAGATGCCTCCAGGGAGACGAGCGTCTTGCCGCTTGCTCTTATCCCAGAAGATTTCCAGACAGCCGCGCGTTTCCTTTCCCTTTTTATGAATGGCAGCAGTATTGTGCTTCCGTCTGCATTTTTCTCCCAGAGCCATTCATAAAAAATAAAAACAAAATAACAACAACAGAAAACTTTGCCGGCGCAGTCTGGAGCCAGTGGGTGCCAGAGGCTGGGAAAACATCCTGGCAGCCGTCACCCCGAGCAGCACTGAGAGCCTTCAAGGGTCTGTTTGTTTGGTGAAGTGCCGTGTGGAAGGGCGGGCAGCTGGTGGAAGTTGTGTGACGCGGACTAGGCCGGGCGCCAGGGCTGGGAGCGTTTCAGACATTGTCTTTCCCCTCATTGAAGTGTCAGGGCCTAATTCATGGAAAATTGGGGGAGCTGGCAGCCCTCGCGGAGGATTTCATTGAGGCCGCAGTGTGCAGGAGTCACGTGAATGCAGGATCCTCAGCCAAGAAAGGAGGGGGCCCCGAGCAGTAGGAAGCTG